>NC_091568.1:35930154-35940154 GCF_042767895.1 Penaeus vannamei | reverse complement strand
ATTTAATCCTATTATCATTATTACTATCATTATTATTAACCTTAGTATCACTAATGTCACTATAATTATCATTATCATCCTCAATATCATTATCAATATTATTACCTTTATCTTTATTATTACAATCTAGTTGTCAGTAACATTTTCATTATTATCATCATTATCATTACAATGGTTATCATTATGATAATTATTATCATTATCATCATCACATTCATTACCATCATTATCTTTATTCCTATTATAATTTTTACCATTATTATCATTTCTATTTTTATCATCATTATTATTTTTTCCATAATTGTTATTATTATTTTGATCCTTATTGTTATTGTTATTGCCATCATCCTTATTATTCCTATTAATGTTGTTATTATCATAAATATTAGCATCATTAATACTATTATTGCTACTGTTATTATGTCTACTATTACTATGACTATAATTATCATGATTACCGTATTTGTTACTATAATTATCATTTTCATTATCATTGTCACAAATGTTGTTATTATTAGTATTAACATCATTATTATTACATTTGGTATTATTATTGTTATTGTTATTGTTATTGTTATTATCATCATAGTATTCCTAATGAGCATTGTTATCATTGTCATTATCATCATCACTATTTTTATGACTATCATTATTAATGCTAATATTGTTAATATGAATAACTTTATTGCTAATGTTATTATCATTATCATTATCATTATCATAACTGTTATTATCATAACTAATTACCATTGTTATCATCATTATTGTTATTACCAAATGGTTATAACTATTATTATTATCATCCTCATTACTATCATTAATAATAATATCGATATCATAATGGTTATAACTATTATTATTATTATCCTCATTACTATCTTTGATAATAATATCGACATCATAATGGTTATAACTAATTAATTATTATCATTACTCTTGACTTTTTTTGTTGGTCACTGTTATTACTATTATTATGTCACATTGATTATTATTGTTATGATTACTATTTTCATGTTATATTAATTGATATCATGATTATTATTATCCTATTCATTATAATCTATTATAGTCATTATCAGTATTATCATTATCAGAACCATTATTACTATCATTATTATTATTATTATTATCATGATTATCGTTACTATTATTGTTATTGTTCATATTATTACTGTTATTATTATAACCATTATAATTATTATTGACATTACGATAATAATGAATATTATTATCATCATTATTATTATCATTATCATCATCATTGTTATTGTTAGTATTATATATCATTTTTATTATCATTATTAGCATTATCATTATCATCAGTGACATCATCATTATTATTGTTACTATTATTGTTATGATTCTTATCATTATGATAGTCTTTATTGTCATTATCATAATCAATGTTATTGTCATCGTAACTGCCATTATCATTTTACTATCATCAAAATCAGTATCATTATCATTTTATTGTTATCATAATACTTATCATTGTTATCATCATTATTAACATTGTTCTTGTGCGTATTCTTATCATTTTTCTTATCTTTGTTACTATTAATAATATTATTATTATTGATATAATCACTACTGTTATTATTATAATTATTACCATTATCTTTATCATCACTACCTTTATTATCATAATCTTTTCCTTCTCGTTATTATTATTATTAGCATTACTGTTTTATTGTAATCATTGTCATTTTAAAATAGCATAATTATCATTACTGCTATTATTATGATTGCCATTTTCATTACAGTTACTATTATCATTATTATGATTACTATCATTATTTTCATTACCATTATCACCATTATCAAAACATTGTAATTACTTTAATTTGTATGTATCTTCCTATTCATAATATTGATTTTATCATCATTGTCTTCATCTTCATTATCATTATAATCACCATCAATGTTTGTTACTATTACAATCACTATAAGCTTTTTCTTTTTTATTTTCATCAATATGGTTATGATCACATTTATAATTGTAATTATCATTATCATTACTGTTATGTTATTATGGTCACTATCATTATTACAAGTATCATTTTTATTGTTATTATCATTACTGTATTATCATCAATTATCATTTTCTTTATCACTACTACCTTAATTACCATTGGTTTTCCTATGATTGTTGTTGCTCTTATAATTGTTAATATAACAATAATGATAATTTTAATTATCATTATCATTATCATCATCCTTGTTACTATCATCGTTATCATGACTTTTCCCACCATTGTTGTTATTTTCATCATTGTTATTATCTTTATTGTATTTCTTACCTATATTATCATTATGAATATTGTCATTAGTACCAATGTTATTACTATTATTATTACTATTATTATCATTTTTTTCTTGAACCGTCATTCAATTATTACAGAGTCATTGTCGTTATTGATAATACTATCATTATTACCTTTGTTATTATAATCATCATGAACCTTCTGATTGCCATAGTAATAATCATTTCAATGTCTTTATTATTATTGTTATTATCATTATTATTATTACTATTATAATAATTATCACCATTTTTATTATTATTGTTATTATTATTATTATTGTTATTATTATTATCACTATTATCACCATTGTTATTATTATTATTATTATTATTATTATTATTATTATTATTATTATTATTATTATCATTATTATTATCATTATTATTATTATTATTGTCATTATTATTATTATTATCATTATTATAATTATTGTTATTTTCATTACTACTATCATTATTATTACAATTATATTATTATCATAATTGATATCAGTACCAATATTATGTTTATTATCATGATTTTTTCTTAATCATAATTATATTGATGTTGATAGGGATATTATCATTATTATTATTATTATTATTATTATTATTATTATTATTATTATTATTATTATTATTATTATTATTATTATTATTATTGTTATTATCATTGCTGCTTTAATTGATACCACTATCATTATTATCTTTTATCTTATAACATCATCATCATCATCATTATTATTACATAATTAATCATCATTACTATCATTATTATTAGTAGTAGCAGTAGGATAATTATTTTGTCATTATCATTAATAATACTACAATTGCTACTGCTTCCATCACTATTATTGATATTATAATTAGTATTGTTTATTACTATTGTTATCACTATCATTATTATCATCATTACTTTCATTATCATATTTGTTATTATTAGTAGTAGTAGTATTATCATTGCTATTATCATCATCATCATTATTATTATTATTATTATTATCATTATTATTATTATTATTATTATTATTATTATTATTATTATTATTATTATTATTATTATCATCATCAATATTATTATTATTATCATTATTATCATTATTATCATTACTGTCATCAACATATTTTTTATATCATTAAAGTTTATTTCTTTTTATATTACCATTATCATTATCATCCTCATTATTATCATTATTATTATTATTATTATTATTATCATTATTATTATCCTTATCATTATTATTACTATCATTACTACTGCTACTACTACTAGTGCTACTACTACTATTGTTATAACCATCACTATCATTTTTATTATCATTCTTAGTACTATCATTATAACTATTATTGTTATTATCATTATCATTATCTTTATCCCTAACAATATTAGTGTTACAATGATTATCATATATTCTTAGCATATTAATCATTGTTACCATTATCATCATTATCATGGTTTTTATTTTTGTTATAGATTATTATAATTATCATATTTTATTATCATTGTTACCATTATCTTATGATTATTATTTTCATCATCATTCACATTCACATTGTCATCATTATTATTACTATTATTATTATTATTTTCATTATCAATACCATTATTATCATCATCGTTTCATTTTCATTATTACTGTTATCGTTATCATTACGATTATTGTTACTATTACTTTTATCCTTCTTATCATCATTATCATTACCAAGATTATTTTTGTTTTTATTATCAATATCATCATTATCATTACCAAGATTATTTTTGTTTTTATTATCAATATCATCATCATCATTATCATTATTACATTGTATTATCAGTTGTGATTAATACTATTAATATCATTATCATTATTATCAATAATATCATTATCGTTTTTTTTCTACTATCATTGGTAGTATCATTATTATTATTCTAATTATTATCAATATCGCTATCATTATTTTTATCATCATTGCCATTATCGTTATCATTACCATTATTATCATAATTATTTTCATTGTTAGTATTATTATCATTACTCTTTTGTTTATCATTACCAATATTTCTATTATCATTATTGTTGTGACAATTTTTATCTTATATGATATTATTATCATTAGTCTTTATTACTTTTTCATAATTTCTATCGTTATTATTGTCTTGATTTTTATTTATTACCATCATCATTATTACTATCATCATCGTTATCATCATCATCATCATTATTATGACATCATTATCATTCTTCATTTCCTTTGTATCCTTTGGTTCTTCCTAGCATTATCATGTTAATTGTTGTTGTTATGATCAATATTATTATCATCATTATTTTCGAAATCGTTAGTACTATAATTTATTTGATATTTATCAGCATTATCAGCATTTTCATAATTATTACCGTTACTATTCTCCTCCTCTTTATCATGTCTATCATTTCATGTTATTATCATTATCATTTCTTATAATCATTATTACTATCAATATCGTAGCCTCAGTTATTATTATAACATCAATATCATTATAATTCTTGTTATTATTATGATTTCTTGTTTTATTTTTATCATTATTATTATCATGATTATTATAAGTATTATCATCACCATTATTATCATTATCATTACTAATACTAATGCTATTGTCATTATTATTATCATTATTATTACTATTTTTTTCATTGTTATTATCATTATCATTATTCGCATTATCATAGCCATCATCATTGTTATTATGTTATTATTATCTTTGTTACTTTCATCATTATTGTTATCATTATTGTTTTCAATATTATTGATATCATTATCATCATTACTATCATCATCACTATTTGTACTATCACTACAATTGCTATTTTTGTTATCGTTATTTTCTTGTATATTACCATTATGATCATTGCCATCTTTGTCGCTGTTATCAATTGCCTCTGTATGATTTTGTTCGTTAATTACACACGGATGATAATTACTATCACTCTTATTGTTATAGCCTTTCCTTAAAAAAAAAAAAAAAAAAAAAAAAAAAAAAAAAAAAAAACTATAAACCCGTATCATTATGTGTTTAATTAGTGATACTATAAAATCACAATTATCATCGGTGTAATTACTAAAATTGGCGCAATCATTATGCTAAAGGTTTCATATCACCCTTTTTGTTATTCATATTTTTTTTTGCATAATAAATCATCTATTGATTGATAATTTTTATTCATGTGCTTTCTTGGCTATAACACATGTTCATATCATAATTTTAATTCTACGTTAAGCGATTGCAGTTTTTTAATGAATTTTCTTGTTTGAAAAGAATTATCTGTAACAAAAGGACTTTTAGATCTTTGTCATTAATGCAGTTTCCCCTTAACTTTTATGCATTTCAGTATTTAAGCATAAATAGCTATCGTGTAGTCTGCTTTACTCCCCCATTTTTGCACCACTGTGAAAATAATCTTCGCATTCTTTTTTTCTCTCTCTCTCTTCCTCTTTATCTGCTTATTTCTTCGTTCTGTATTCCTCTCTTCTCTTTCCGTCTGCTTGCTTCGGCTTTCTCCCTTCCTCTTCCTTCACTCTCTTTCTCTGTCTCTCTCTCTCTCTGTTTCTGTCTGTCTCTCTCTCTCTCTCTCTCTCTCTCTCTCTCTCTCTCTCTCTCTCTCTCTCTCTCTCTCTCTCTCTGTCCCTCTCTCTCTCTCTCTTATTTTCTCCCTCCCTTTATCTATTTACCTACTTGTATTGATGTCCGTCTCTCTCTCTCTTTCTCTCTCACTTTGTCTATATATATCTAGTGATCTAACAATCAAACTGTTCATCTATCCATCAATATATATATATATATATATATATATATATATATATATATATATATATATATATATATATATATATATATATATATATATGTGTGTGTGTGTGTGTGTGTGTGTGTGTGTGCGTGTGTGTGTGTGTGTGTGTGTGTGTGTGTGTGTGTGTGTGTGTGTGTGTATGTGTGTGTGTGTGTGTGTGTGTGTGTGTGTGTGTGTGTGTGTAGACTATTTACATCTGCATATCTCTCTACCTATTTATCTACCTCCCTCTCGCCTCCTTTCTCCTCGTCTCTTTCATACAGATTTCCAGACTTGTTGCATTAAATTTCTCGTTGGATGTACTTACTTCCAAATTACTCTTTTTTCCCCCCCTTTTTTTCTTTGGCTTATTCTTTTCTTTCTCTTCTTTCTCTTCTTTTTTCCCCAATCCTTCACAGGAAAATGTGAATCCTCTTTGCCTCATTTTGTCATTGAACTGAGAGAAAAATGGTTTTTCCAACATGAAAATGCGGGTACTTATGCTCTCGTGATATCGCGGTGAACAAATTCTTCTTAAATCATTGAGGTTTATAGGGAGGCAATAGCAAAGCGAACTGGGAGCTGCTATATTGAACTAGAATTGTATTATGAGTTATTGCAGAGAGAGAGAGAGAGAGAGAAAGTGGGGGGGGGGAGGGGTTTAGGGAAAGAGGGAGAGGCGGGGGGTGGATGGATGGAGGAAGGGAGAGAGGGAGAGAGGGAGGGAGGGAAAGAGGGAGGGAGGGAGGGAGGGAGGGGAAGAGAGAGAGAGGGGGGAAGGGAGGGAAGGGAGGGAGGGAGGGGAAGAGAGCGAGAGATAGATAGAGATATATAGATAGATAGATAGAGAGGGGAGGGGGAGAAGGAGAGGGAGGACTAGAGAGAGAGAGAGACGAGGAGGGAGGGAGGAAGGAATGGAGAAACGAAAGGGAAGAGAGAGAGAGAGAGAGAGGCCGAAAGGCCGTGAACGATGGAACGAAAACATAAAGAAAAATATAAGAAAAATCCTTGCCTTTATTAGGGTAAACTTAAACTTACCAGTTATCTTACCTAAGGAACTCTTGAGAAAGAAGGACGAGGATCTCTGAAAAATGCATTTTAACGGTGTACCAAGTAACTGCACCAAAGGACTGTACCAAAGAATCTGGGTGTACTAAGAAGACTGTACCAAGGAATCAAGGTTTTCGTGGTGTACCAAGAAACTGTACCAAAGGACTGTACCAAGAAATCTGGGTGTACTAAGAAGACTGTACCAAGGAATCAAGGTTTTCGTGGTGTACCAAGAAACTGTACCAAAGGACTGTACCAAGAAATCTGGGTGTACTAAGAAGACTGTACCAAGGAATCAAGGTTTTCGTGGTGTACCAAGAAACTGTACCAAAGGACTGTACCAAGAAATCTGGGTGTACTAAGAAGACTGTACCAAGGAATCAAGGTTTTCGTGGTGTACCAAGAAACTGTACCAAAGGACTGTACCAAGAAATCTGGGTGTACTAAGAAGACTGTACCAAGGAATCAAGGTTTTCGTGGTGTACCAAGAAACTGTACCAAAGGACTGTACCAAGAAATCTGGGTGTACTAAGAAGACTGTACCAAGGAATCAAGGTTTTCGTGGTGTACCAAGAAACTGTACCAAAGGACTGTACCAAGAAATCTGGGTGTACTAAGAAGACTGTACCAAGGAATCAAGGTTTTCGTGGTGTACCAAGAAACTGTACCAAAGGACTGTACCAAGAAATCTGGGTGTACTAAGAAGACTGTACCAAGGAATCAAGGTTTTCGTGGTGTACCAAGTAACTGTACCAAAGGACTGTACCAAGAAATCTGGGTGTACTAAGAAGACTGTACCAAGGAATCAAGGTTTTCGTGGTGTACCAAGAAACTGTACCAAAGGACTTTACCAAGGAATCTGGGTGTACTAAGAAGACTGTACCAAGGAATCAAGGTTTTCGTGGTGTACCAAGTAACTGCACCAAAGGACTGTACCAAAGAATCTGGGTGTACTAAGAAGACTGTACCAAGGAATCAAGGTTTTCGTGGTGTACCAAGAAACTGTACCAAAGGACTGTACCAAGAAATCTGGGTGTACTAAGAAGACTGTACCAAGGAATCAAGGTTTTCGTGGTGTACCAAGAAACTGTACCAAAGGACTGTACCAAGAAATCTGGGTGTACTAAGAAGACTGTACCAAGGAATCAAGGTTTTCGTGGTGTACCAAGAAACTGTACCAAAGGACTGTACCAAGAAATCTGGGTGTACTAAGAAGACTGTACCAAGGAATCAAGGTTTTCGTGGTGTACCAAGAAACTGTACCAAAGGACTGTACCAAGAAATCTGGGTGTACTAAGAAGACTGTACCAAGGAATCAAGGTTTTCGTGGTGTACCAAGTAACTGTACCAAAGGACTGTACCAAGAAATCTGGGTGTACTAAGAAGACTGTACCAAGGAATCAAGGTTTTCGTGGTGTACCAAGTAACTGCACCAAAGGACTGTACCAAAGAATCTGGGTGTACTAAGAAGACTGTACCAAGGAATCAAGGTTTTCGTGGTGTACCAAGAAACTGTACCAAAGGACTGTACCAAGAAATCTGGGTGTACTAAGAAGACTGTACCAAGGAATCAAGGTTTTCGTGGTGTACCAAGAAACTGTACCAAAGGACTGTACCAAGAAATCTGGGTGTACTAAGAAGACTGTACCAAGGAATCAAGGTTTTCGTGGTGTACCAAGAAACTGTACCAAAGGACTGTACCAAGAAATCTGGGTGTACTAAGAAGACTGTACCAAGGAATCAAGGTTTTCGTGGTGTACCAAGAAACTGTACCAAAGGACTGTACCAAGAAATCTGGGTGTACTAAGAAGACTGTACCAAGGAATCAAGGTTTTCGTGGTGTACCAAGAAACTGTACCAAAGGACTGTACCAAGAAATCTGGGTGTACTAAGAAGACTGTACCAAGGAATCAAGGTTTTCGTGGTGTACCAAGAAACTGTACCAAAGGACTGTACCAAGAAATCTGGGTGTACTAAGAAGACTGTACCAAGGAATCAAGGTTTTCGTGGTGTACCAAGAAACTGTACCAAAGGACTGTACCAAGAAATCTGGGTGTACTAAGAAGACTGTACCAAGGAATCAAGGTTTTCGTGGTGTACCAAGAAACTGTACCAAAGGACTGTACCAAGAAATCTGGGTGTACTAAGAAGACTGTACCAAGGAATCAAGGTTTTCGTGGTGTACCAAGAAACTGTACCAAAGGACTGTACCAAGAAATCTGGGTGTACTAAGAAGACTGTACCAAGGAATCAAGGTTTTCGTGGTGTACCAAGAAACTGTACCAAAGGACTGTACCAAGAAATCTGGGTGTACTAAGAAGACTGTACCAAGGAATCAAGGTTTTCGTGGTGTACCAAGAAACTGTACCAAAGGACTGTACCAAGAAATCTGGGTGTACTAAGAAGACTGTACCAAGGAATCAAGGTTTTCGTGGTGTACCAAGAAACTGTACCAAAGGACTGTACCAAGAAATCTGGGTGTACTAAGAAGACTGTACCAAGGAATCAAGGTTTTCGTGGTGTACCAAGAAACTGTACCAAAGGACTGTACCAAGGAATCTGTGTGTACTAAGAAGACTGTACCAAGGAATCAAGGTTTTCGTGGTGTACCAAGAAACTGTACCAAAGGGCAATACCAATGGAACATGTTTTTTTTTCTGTCTAGGGATCTCTTGACTTCCCAAGCTATAAAGAGAACCAAGATTAAATGGAAAAAAATCCCTGCCTAGAGTGACACCGCTGTGTTTGAGGGAAAGACGATGCCAAAACAAAAACTATAGTAAAATTTAATTAAAGCTTCTCATTTTATTGTTCAAACGACGATTATCACAAAATATTAGCTATAATTGTATTGTAGGAATAAGTAATATATATCAAGACT
>NC_091568.1:35912654-35917654 GCF_042767895.1 Penaeus vannamei | reverse complement strand
CTTCAGGACATTCTATATCATTTGACGTCAGTATCAATACTTTAAAATCGCTGCACTCTTGGAAGGAATATTGGGGAAAATTCTATATCATTTGACGTCAGTATCAATACTTTAAAATCGCTGTCCTATTGGAAGGAATATTGGGGAAAATTCTATATCATTTGACGGCAGTATCAATACATTAATATCGCTGCACTCTTGAAAGGAATATTGGGGAAAATTCTATATCATTTGACGTCAGTATCAATACTTTAAAATCGCTGCAGTCTTGGAAGGAATATTGGGGAAAATTCTGTATCATTTGACGTCGGTATCAATACTTTAAAATCGCTGCACTCTTGGAAGGAACATTGGGGAAAATTCTATCTCAGTTGACGTCGGTATCAATACTTTAAAATCGCTGCAGTCTTGGAAGGAATATTGGGGAAAATTCTATATCATTTGACGTCAGTATCAATACTTTAAAATCGCTGCAGTCTTGGAAGGAATATTGGGGAAAATTCTATAACATTTGACGTCGGTATCAATACTTTAAAATCGCTGCACTCTCGGAAGGAATATTGGGGAAAATTCTATAACATTTGACGTCGGTATCAATACTTTAAAATCGCTGCACTCTTGGAAGGATTATTGGGGAAAATTCTGTATCATTTGACGTCGGTATCAATACTTTAAAATCGCTGCACTCTTGGAAGGAATATTGGGGAAAATTCTATACCATTTGACGTCAGTATCAATACTTTAAAATCGCTGCACTCTTGGAAGGATTATTGGGGAAAATTCTGTATCATTTGACGTCGGTATCAATACTTTAAAATCGCTGCAGTCTTGGAAGGAATATTGGTGAAAATTCTGTATCATTTGACGTCAGTATCAATACTTTAAAATCGCTGTCCTCTTGGAAGGAATATTGGGGAAAATTCTGTATCATTTGACGTCAGTATCAATACTTTAAAATCGCTGCATTCTTGGAAGGAATATTGGGGAAAATTCTATACCATTTGACGTCAGTATCAATACTTTAAAATCGCTGCACTCTTGGAAGGATTATTGGGGAAAATTCTGTATCATTTGACGTCGGTATCAATACTTTAAAATCGCTGCACTCTTGGAAGGAAAATTGGGGAAAATTCTATATCATTTGACGTCGGTATCAATACTTTAAAATCGCTGCAGTCTTGGAAGGAATATTGGTGAAAATTCTGTATCATTTGACGTCAGTATCAATACTTTAAAATCGCTGTCCTCTTGGAAGGAATATTGGGGAAAATTCTGTATCATTTGACGTCAGTATCAATACTTTAAAATCGCTGCATTCTTGGAAGGAATATTGGGGAAAATTCTATACCATTTGACGTCAGTATCAATACTTTAAAATCGCTGCACTCTTGGAAGGATTATTGGGGAAAATTCTGTATCATTTGACGTCGGTATCAATACTTTAAAATCGCTGCACTCTTGGAAGGAAAATTGGGGAAAATTCTATATCATTTGACGTCGGTATCAATACTTTAAAATCGCTGCAGTCTTGGAAGGAATATTGGGGAAAATTCTGTATCATTTGACGTCAGTATCAATACTTTAAAATCGCTGCACTCTTGAAAGGAATATTGGGGAAAATTCTGTATCATTTGACGTCGGTATCAATACTTTAAAATCGCTGCATTCTTGGAAGGAATATTGGGGAAAATTCGATATCATTTGACGTCAGTATCAATACTTTAAAATCGCTGCATTCTTGGAAGGAATATTGGGGAAAATTCTATATCATTTGACGTCGGTATCAATACTTTAAAATCGCTGCACTCTTGGAAGGAATATTGGGGAAAATTCTGTATCATTTGACGTCGGTATCAATACTTTAAAATCGCTGCATTCTTGGAAGGAATATTGGGGAAAATTCGATATCATTTGACGTCAGTATCAATACTTTAAAATCGCTGTCCTCTTGGAAGGAATATTGGGGAAAATTCTTTATCATTTGACGTCGGTATCAATACTTTAAAATCGCTGCACTCCTGGAAGGAACATTGGGGAAAATTCTATATCATTTGACGTCGGTATCAATACTTTAAAATCGCTGCACTCTTGGAAGGAACATTGGGGAAAATTCTATATCATTTGACGTCAGTATCAATACTTTAAAATCGCTGCACTCTTGGAAGGAACATTGGGGAAAATTCTATATCATTTGACGTCAGTATCAATACTTTAAAATCGCTGCACTCTTGGAAGGAACATTGGGGAAAATTCTATATCATTTGACGTCAGTATCAATACTTTAAAATCGCTGCACTCTTGGAAGGAATATTGGGGAAAATTCTGTATCATTTGACGTCGGTATCAATACTTTAAAATCGCTGCACTCTTGGAAGGACTATTGGGGAAAATTCTATATCATTTGACGTCGGTATCAATACTTTAAAATCGCTGCACTCTTGGAAGGAATTTTGGGGAAAATTCTATAACATTTGACGTCAGTATCAATACTTTAAAATCGCTGCATTCTTGGAAGGAATATTGGGGAAAATTCTATATCATTTGACGTCGGTATCAATACTTTAAAATCGCTGCACTCTTGGAAGGAACATTGGGGAAAATTCTATATCATTTGACGTCGGTATCAATACTTTAAAATCGCTGCACTCTTGGAAGGAATATTGGGGAAAATTCTGTATCATTTGACGTCGGTATCAATACTTTAAAATCGCTGCACTCTTGGAAGGAACATTGGGGAAAATTCTATATCATTTGACGTCGGTATCAATACTTTAAAATCGCTGCACTCTTGGAAGGAACATTGGGGAAAATTCTGTATCATTTGACGTCGGTATCAATACTTTAAAATCGCTGCACTCTTGGAAGGAATATTGGGGAAAATTCTATATCATTTGACGTCGGTATCAATACTTTAAAATCGCTGCACTCTTGGAAGGACTATTGGGGAAAATTCTATATCATTTGACGTCAGTATCAATACTTTAAAATCGCTGCATTCTCTGAAGGAATATTGGGGAAAATTCTATATCATTTGACGTCGGTATCAATACTTTAAAATCGCTGCACTCTTGGAAGGAATATTGGGGAAAATTCTATATCATTTGACGTCGGTATCAATACTTTAAAATCGCTGCACTCTTAGAAGGAATATTGGGGAAAATTCTGTATCATTTGACGTCAGTATCAATACTTTGAAATCGCTGCAGTCTTGGAAGGAATATTGGGGAAAATTCTGTATCATTTGACGTCGGTATCAATACTTTAAAATCGCTGCACTCTTGGAAGGAATATTGGGGAAAATTCTATAACATTTGACGTCGGTATCAATACTTTAAAATCGCTGCACTCTTGGAAGGAATATTGGGGAAAATTCTATATCATTTGACGTCAGTATCAGTACTTTAAAATCGCTGCATTCTTGGAAGGAATATTGGGGAAAATTCTATATCATTTGACGTCAGTATCAATACTTTAAAATCGCTGCATTCTTGGAAGGAATATTGGGGAAAATTCTATATCATTTGACGTCAGTATCAATACTTTAAAATCGCTGCACTCTTGGAAGGAATATTGGGGAAAATTCTGTATCATTTGACGTCGGTATCAATACTTTAAAATCGCTGCACTCTTGGAAGGAATATTGGGGAAAATTCTATATCATTTGACGTCAGTATCAATACTCTAAAATCGCTGCACTCTTGGAAGGAATATTGGGGAAAATTCTATATCTTTTGACGTCGGTATCAATACTTTAAAATCGCTGCACTCTTGGAAGGAATATTGGGAAAAATTCTATATCATTTGACGTCGGTATCAATACTTTAAAATCGCTGCATTCTTGGAAGGGATTTTGGGGAAAATTCTATATCATTTGACGTCGGTATCAATACTTTAAAATCGCTGCACTCTTGGAAGGAATATTGGGGAAAATTCTATATCATTTGACGTCGGTATCAATACTTTAAAATCGCTGCACTCTTGGAAGGAATATTGGGGAAAATTCTATCATTTGACGTCAGTATCAATACTTTAAAATCGCTGCACTCTTGGAAGGAATATTGGGGAAAATATTATAACATTTGACGTCAGTATCAATACTTTAAAATCGCTGCACTCTTGGAAGGAATATTGGGGAAAATTCTATATCATTTGACGTCAGTATCAATACTTTAAAATCGCTGCATTCTTGGAAGGAATATTGGGGAAAATTCTATATCATTTGACGTCGGTATCAATACTTTAAAATCGCTGCACTCTTGGAAGGAACATTGGGGAAAATTCTATATCATTTGACGTCAGTATCAATACTTTAAAATCGCTGCACTCTTGGAAGGAACATTGGGGAAAATTCTATATCATTTGACGTCGGTATCAATACTTTAAAATCGCTGCACTCTTGGAAGGAATATTGGGGAAAATTCTGTATCATTTGACGTCGGTATCAATACTTTAAAATCGCTGCACTCTTGGAAGGAATATTGGGGACAATTCTATATCATTTGACGTCGGTATCAATACTTTAAAATCGCTGCACTCTTGGAAGGAATATTGGGGAAAATTCTATATCTTTTGACGTCGGTATCAATACTTTAAAATCGCTGCACTCTTGGAAGGAATATTGGGGAAAATTCTTTATCATTTGACGTCAGTATCAATACTTTAAAATCGCTGCATTCTTGGAAGGAATATTGGGGAAAATTCTTTATCATTTGACGTCAGTATCAATACTTTAAAATCGCTGCACTCTTGGAAGGAATATTGGGGAAAATTCTATATCATTTGACGTCAGTATCAATACTTTAAAATCGCTGCACTCTTGGAAGGAATATTGGGGAAAATTCTATATCATTTGACGTCGGTATCAATACTTTAAAATCGCTGCATTCTTGGAAGGAATATTGGGGAAAATTCTATATCATTTGACGTCGGTATCAATACTTTAAAATCGCTGCACTCTTGGAAGGAATATTGGGGAAAATTCTATATCATTTGACGTCAGT
>NC_091568.1:35867654-35872654 GCF_042767895.1 Penaeus vannamei | reverse complement strand
TAACCACTCTTCTTCTCAAAGGAAAATTCTAAACGGGAGGATATGAGGAAAAAGATTATTATTAAACAAAGGGACAGCTGGTAATATCACCGAATTTAGTACAGAGTTAAACGGGAAAGTTGAAGCCGCCATTATAGTTTCTGAATGATTCAAGTACGTGCACATCTTGTAGCCGAGGTGATGAAGTACCATGGCTTATGGTGGGATCAGTCAGAAAATCGATTAAAAAAAAATCAAAATGTATGAAAATGACAATCTAATGTTAATGTATGAGAGTTAGAGGAATAAATGTTGAGAATGTTGCTGATAAGTACAATGAGAAAAGTGAGAAGTTTTTTGTTTTTTTGTTTTCCTTTCAAATGAACGGATGAGTAGCGGGTGAGATGGGTTTAAAACACCGGAACAGAGAATATTATTATAGATATTACACTCATTGTCAATGTAAATAGGAAACGATTTTTACAGCGACGACGAAAGAAATAATCGAAGTCCAAGAAAACGATACTTACATGCGATAAAAATGAAAGAAAAAAAAGAAAGGAAAGAGCGAGAAAAAATAAAGAAAAAAAAACGGTACCTTTGTACTGTCCAGAAAAAAAAATCAAAGACAGGTAATAAAGTGACAAATACTAAATCAAAAGTGGACGTAAGACCATAATAGAAAAAAAATATATATACTAATAAAACATAAAATACAAACAATAGACCTAGTTTATCTCAACCAGGCATCAAGAACAGACCATCCACGAACAAGCGCACGGAGACAGCCATAAAAAAGGGCCCTTATTCTATAGGATGAATAACACGCCATTCAACATCACAGACGCCGACGCCACACAGCAGTGACCGTGAGGCTGCATAACCGATGAAAATAAACATACCCAAAGAGAGGGAAGCAAAAGATTCATGGTATCTTCAAGAAAAAGGATTAAATACAACGAAGATATTCTCAAGCTTGGGATTATTCTGGATTTGCTGAATGGCCTCGAAAAGAACTGAATGAAAGAAGAGTTTATTAATAAGTTAAGAGGAAAGTCACGCTTGACACTGCCGGGCAACTAAGGTAATTAAAATTGAAGGTTATATTGCGATTATATATATGTGTGTGTGTGTGTGTGGATATATATGTATGTATTCGTTAAAAAATATATATCTTTATGTATATATATATATATATATATATATATATATATATATATATATATATATACATACGAATATGTATACACACACACACATACACAAACACACACACAAACACACACACACACACACAAACAAACACACACACTCACAAACAAACACACACACACACACACACACACACACACACACAAACACACACACACACACAAACACACACACAAACACACACACACACATGCACACACACACATAAACAAACACACACACACACACACACACACATACACACACACACACAAACACACACTCAAACACACACACACACAAACACACACACACACACACAAACACACACACACAAACACACACACACACACAAACACACACACACACACAAACACACACACACACATACGCAAACACACACACACACACACACACTGCATTCAGTAAATGCTTCAGTAAGAACAGTTGAACTCGAGACCGATTTAATGCATTGGCGTCGGAGGCAGAAAGGCGGTAGTCTCCCAAACTCCAATAAACCATTTCGAAGTGAAGGAATATCCACAGCCAAAACACGCGTATGGTACTGTATCGTGAAAGTATGGAATATTTTTTAACCAGTTTTTTCACTCGTCGGTGGTTCGCACACTCAAAGAAGTCAAAAAAAGAAGAAAAGAAAAAAAAAAAGTTTATCGAGCGTACGCTTAACCCTTAACGCTGAAGCAAGAAATTCTTAGTTTGTCGCAAGAAATTCTTGGTTTGTCACAAGAAATTCTTAGTTTGTCGTAAGAAACTCTTAGTTTACGATTTTGGGATTAAAAGTTTTGTTTCGATCTGTACAGTGTGTAACTTTGTTAATAAATATGAATTTAGGAAAACTTGTAAAAATGATGGTATAGTTGAATGATGTGACTCAATTATCATCCTTGTGGGAAATCGAAGTTACCTTTTATTTATCAGTCAAGAAGACCGTTCCAAAATGCCAGTGCTTTTGGACACAGTTCTTTAGGACTACTTGCACTCTGAGTTTCGTACAACCAAGAAAATTACTTGAATAAGAGTCAAGGAAAATGTCCAACAAGGAAAAATAAAGATTGTTGAAAGGAAAAAAAAGTATTGTCATAAGGAAAAATAAAGATTGTTAAAAGCAAAAAAAAAATATTGTCTTAAGGAAAAAATATATTGTCACAAGGAAAAATAAAAATTATAAGGAAAAATAAACATTACCATAAGGAAAAATAAACATTATCATAAGGAATAATAAACATTGTCACTCGTTGGTTTGTTTACATTTCTCACAGCAAGCGCACGTTTTCTCAGAGACTCGATGCTGTTCTCGAGTCAAAGCTGGTTCCTCAGTGTCCGCTGAAGAAAAGGCCTTAATGCACAGGGAGATAAGCTTCTCTCGGAGTCAGCTGAAGCCTAGAACAAAACACTTGGATCTTGGACACAGAAAAACTGCCTTCAACGGTCTCTTTGTCAACATGTAAACAACGAGCTACAAGAATGAAGAAAAAAATTTAATAACTTGATCATCACGATAAGGTATCTGCCAACTTGATAATCACGAAAAGGTATCTGTTTGTCGCAAGAAATTCTTAGTTTACGATTTTGGGATTAAAAGTTTTGTTTCGATCTGTACACACGAGCTTAAATCTCGCAAGTAGTGTGTAACTTTGTTAATAAATATGAATTCAGGAAAACGTAAAAATGATGGTATAGTTGAAAGATGTGACTCAATTATCACCTTTGTGGGAAATTGACCTTACCTTTTATTTATCAGTTACGAAGACCGTTCCAAAATGCCAGTGCTTTTGGACACAGTTCTTTAGGACTACTTGCACTTTGAGTTTCGTACAACCAAGAAAATTACTTTAATGAGAGTCAAGGACAATATCCAACAAGGAAAAATAAAGATTGTCATAAGAAAAAATAAAGGTTGTCATAAGGAAAAATAAAGATTGTTAAAAGGAAAAAAAGCATTGTCATAAGGAAAAATAAAGATTGTTAAAAGGGAAAAAAATATTGTCATAAGGAAAAATAAACATTATCATAAGGAAAAATAAACATTATCAAAAGGAAAAATAAACATTATCATAAGGAAAAATAAACATTATCAAAAGGAAAAATAAACATTATCATAAGGAAAAATAAACATTATCAAAAGGAAAAATAAACATTATCAAAAGGAAAAATAAACATTATCATAAGGAAAAATAAACATTATCATAAGGAAAAATAAACATTATCATAAGTAAAAATAAACATTGTCACTCGTTGGTTTGTTTACATTTCTCACAGCAAGCGCACGTTTTCTCAGAGACTCCTTGCTGTCCTCGAGTCAAAGCTGGTTCCTCAGTGTCCGCTGAAGAAAAGGCCTTAATGCACAGGGAGATAAGCTTCTCTCGGAGACAGCTGAAGCCTAGAACAAAACACTTGGATCTTGGACACAGAAAAACTGCCTTCAACGGTCTCTTTGTCAACATGTAAACAAGGAGCTACAAGAATGAAGAAAAAATTTAATAACTTGATCATCACGAAAAGATATCTACTAACTTGATAATCACGAAAAGAAATGTAATATCTTAATAATCAGAAAAAAGAAATCTAATCACTTGATAATTATAAAAAGATATCTGCTAACGCGATAATCACGAAAAGATATCTGCTAACTTAATAATGACGAAAAAATATTTGCCATCTTGGTAACCACGAAAAGATATCTGCTAACTGAAAAATCACAAAAAGATATCTGCTAACTTAATAACTTAATCATGACGAAAAAATATTTGCCATCTTGATAACCACGAACAGATATCTGCTAACTTAAAAATCACAAAAAAAAATATCTGCTAACTTAATAATGACGAAAAAATATTTGCCATCTTGATAACCACGAAAAGATATCTGCTAACTTAAAAATCACACAAAAAAATATCTGCTAACTTAATAATGACGAAAAAATATTTGCCATCTTGATAACCACGAAAAGATATCTGCTAACTTAAAAATCACAAAAAAAAATATCTGCTAACTTAATAATGACGAAAAAATATTTGCCATCTTGATAACCACGAAAAGATATCTGCTAACCTTATCACGTAGATCTCTGCCAATCCAAAAATCTACTTAAAATGTCCGAAAGACAGAGCAACAGGGAGATGCGTGTAGTTTCTGGTGAAGACAATAACAAGAGGTTGATTGTCTTCCCAGATCTATCAGAAAACAAAGAAAACAACAAGAAACAGTTAAAAATGACATCTATGAACCGCGTCCATTGCGACAAATGTAGAAGAGGTGTAAAGGAAATTGAATAATAAATGAAAGAACAAAATTCAAATTTTAAAAAATAGGAAAAATCAAGGAAGAGATACAGCTGGGATAGGACAAATAATATACTCCTTGATGACTTACGGAGCCATATCTGTATAAACACAATAGACTAAAATTACAGTGGTTTGTATTTTAATCTTTGTTGGGTTAAGGGGACCGTCTGCTTTTTTTTTCGATTTTTCGATTTATCTTGCCGATTTTGATGAAACTCACACCCTTTTATTTAGGCCCCTTCCCATTGCCTGTGGTCGATTTTTTTCGAAATCGCCCGAACAGTTTTTGAATTATTGTCAAAAAAACGAAAAATGCGAAATTCGCCATTTTGAAAATGCAGCACCTGGGTCAAAGGATTCAGACTTCAGAAACGGCAAGACATTCAATTTTATTTGATTTTTGCACAGAACTACCTTATATCTACAACTTGATCGAGAGCGTTTTTTCGATTTCGACTTCAATTTTTTTTTGTGAATTTTTGAAGTTGGGTACTTCAAGAAAAAAAAAAAGGTAAAAATTTTCTT
>NC_091568.1:35851116-35858616 GCF_042767895.1 Penaeus vannamei | reverse complement strand
ATCCTTAGTGGTGTAATTATGAATTATGTTTTCGAAGATTCTTAAACTCATTATTACAATACTCTTGTCCTCAGTAGCTTATTTACTTAACATATTAGTCTTGCTGTAATAACAGTTAGGAATAACATAATAATGATAATGTTGATGATGACGATGATGGTGATGATAATGATGATGATGATGATGATGATGATGATGGTGATGGTGATGGTGATGGTGATGATAATAATGATGAAAATAGTAATAACAACGAAATGATAATAATAATAATGACAATAATAAGGGTAATAATAATAACAATGACAATAATAAGGGTAATAATAATAATAATGACAATAATAAGGGTATTAATAATAATAATGACAATAATAAGGGTAATAATAATGATAATGACAATAATAAGGGTAATAATAATAATAATGACAATAATAAGGGTAATAATAATAATTATTATGATAATTAGGGAGACCCGTGGAAGTTCCGTGGAGAAAAAAAAGGTACTGCTCTCTCATCCTTTTTCCCTTTTCTTTTCCTTCTACATTTTCCTTTACCGCTTTGCTATCCCTTTTATTCACTACTCCCTTCTCATTTCAAGCCCGACATCTGTCTCCCCCCCCCCTCTCTCACTTCCTCCTTAAACTCCCCCACCTTCTTCCCTCTCCTTCCTCCTCCCCTCCCTCATCCCTCTTTTTTCCCTCTAAGCCCCCTCTTCCTTTTCCCTTACAAACCTCCCCTTTTCCCTCCCTCCTCTCTTTCTCCCTACCTCCTCTCTTTTATTCCTTCCTCTTCCCCTTCCCCTAAAATCTTACCTCTTATCCCCCCCCGGGTCGCTAATACAGGTGAATAAACATAGGTCTTACTACGTCACTGTAGGGCACTTGCCTCTAAGAAGATTGATAATGGTAATAGGAATAATAACAATAACAGTTCGGATGATGATAACAATAATAACAGTAGATATGATAATGATGAGGATAAATCTATAATAGGATTCTCATAGCAGGCGAGTGTCTATGTTATTCTTTAATATTCATATTGTTGATTATCAACACATTCTACACCAAAATGGTGACTTGAAGTTCGCAGTCAAATGGAATATAGTTCCAGACTTATTATTATTATTATTGTAATTTTCAAATGAAGAAAGCAAGTTAGCAATGACAGGGAATGTGACAAATAATTGTAATATAAATAAACAACAATGAAGATGATAATGATGGTGAAAAGAACAATAATATCAATAATAGCAGTAAACATGATCAACAAAAATAAAAGGAACAATAACCACATGGACATAATCATCAAAAGTATTAACGATAAAGACAATAATAGTAATGATTAGGATAATGAGAATGAAGATGATAAGGATGATATTTATGGTAAAAATGATAGCAATGACATTAATAATAGTAATCAAAATGATTAAGAAATATAGACATATAGATTAGGAAATAATCATAACACTGACAATACATTAATGGTAATGATAATATTAGCATTTATTATAATGAAAATTGCAAAGAAAAAAAACAGTATTGCAGCAATGAGGATGATGAAAATAACAATAATGATAAAGATAAAACCAATGACAATCAAATAATGTCATAATGATAAAGATATATATAACAATGACATCAATAATGATAGTAGTAAAATTTGACGATGATAATAGTTATGGTAATTGACGAAATAACAATTCTAACAATTCTAACAAGATCATATAAATAAACGTAATGATAAGTGCATTAATAAGAGTAATAATGTTAATGAGAGTGATGATAATCATAATAATGTTAACTATAGGGATAATAATAATAGCTATGTTCACAATAATAACAATAAACAAAGTGAAAACAAGAATGATAATCATAATCATAGAAATACTGATAATAGTAAAAGTTATACGATTGATAATAATCACATTAACAATAATGATGAAAATAATAACAATAGTGATAATGATAAGGATGATAATGATAATGCTAATAATGATAACATTAACAGTAATGAAATGATGATGATAGCAATAGTGATAATGATTATGTTAATAATTATATCAATAATAATAACAATTATAATAATACTGATAATGAGGATAATAATATGTTTAAAACATTAAGCATCAAACTTTAATGATAATGATAATGACACTGCTTATGATAATTATAAACAATAACTATAAATGAATAGTAATAATAATGATATGAGATAATAGGGATAATAGATAAGAGTATTTGCAACAACTATGATAACTTTAATAATAATTGACAATAATAATGATGATGATAACGCTGATGATCATAATAATGATAATTATAATGACAATAATAATGATAATGATAATAAAAATTATAAATAACAATAACAATAAAAAGGATAACAATAATAAAAACAATGGAGATAATAATGATCATGATTGTAGTGATGATGATGATAACAGTATTGATAATGATGATGTTGACGATGATGATGAAGATGATAAGGATAATAATAAAAATAATGATGATAATAATAATTATAATATTTATAACAATAATGATAATAATAATAATAATAATAATAATAATAATAATAATGAAAATAACGATATAAACGATAACACTATTAACAAATAATTATCACGGTACTAATTATCATGATAATGATTTTAAAAATTGCTACAAAAAGATAATAACAATAGTGGTAGTAATAGCAATAACAATGACAATGGAAAAAAATATAATAATAAAGACAACTATACTAAAACAGCAATAATACTATCAACTATAAACACAGTATTATTATAATTATAATGATACTAGTGATAATTATAATGATTTTAGTGATAATAATAATGATGATAATAATGATGATGATAATAGTAATAGTAATAATAATAATAATAATGATAATAATGATAATGATAATTGAACAACAATAATCATAATCATAATAATGATGATGATAACGATAATAATAATGATAACGGTAATAATGATAATGATAGTAATCGTACCAATGATAATGGAATAATAGCAAGTACAATAATCATAATCATGATGATATTAGGAATAATAATTTGATAACAGTAATGATCATCATGGTAGTAATAGTAGTAATAGTACTCTTATCACGATAACAATGATAAAAGTACCAGTAATGGCATTTTTGATAATAATAACTAATGTAAATAGCAATCAGAACAAGACTAATATTAATAATAAGGGCATCCGACCATATGAATATTCATATATACGGACATGCATGTACACAGAAATAAATACATACCTGTCTATTATATACATGTCTAGAGTAACAGATATGCATGTCTAGACTGACAGACCTATATTCATTTTTGTGTATGTGCGGGTCTGTATAATGACTATTATTTTAAATGTACTGACTATTATTTTAAATTATTATTTATTATTTTAAATTATTATTTATTATTTGATTATTATTTTAAATTATTATTTATTATTTGATTATTATTTTAAATTATTATTTATTATTTGATTATTATTTTAAATTATTATTTATTATTTGATTATTATTTTAAATTATTATTTATTATTTTAAATTATTATGTATTATTTTAAATTATTATTTATTATTTGATTATTATTTTAAATGACTATTATTCTAAATGCACAGTTTAAATGTACTGGCCGAATGATAATGAGGTTAGATAATAATGATAATGATAACGATAGTGACTAGAAACACTCAGAAAGCGCGTACCTCAGTCACGGCAACAGGGTGACTGATGCGATGAAAATATTACATCGAAGAATTACATCAAAATCACCTCTTTCTCAACTACTTTGGTGACGTCCGTGTTTCTCTGGCTCGGAATGCTATTGAATCCTTTAAAAAAAAAGATCCTGGATCCGGACCAACACCTAAATCAAATGGCGTCTAAGTTGGCCTAAGACATACCTCTGGCAAAAAATCAATCAATAAATAAATCAATCAACAAAAAAATTGTTCATTCCTTTTTGAGTTATCCTCTTCATAACCTTTGATTTATCTTTCTAACCAGGTAGCTAGCAAACTAGCCAACGCTACCAAAAACAAGCGAAGGTACTAATACTATTGATAGTAATAGTAATAATAATAGTATTAGCGTTGTTAACAGTAGTAGTTTTTACAATAATGCTGATGATGATAATAACAATAAGGATGATAACGATGATTATGATGAAAATGATGATTATAACAATCATGATGATGATAATGATAATTATGATAATAACAATCATAATGGTATTCGTAATAGTCATAGTAATGGTATTAGTAGTAATCATAGTACTGTTAACGGTAATAGCAATAATAATAATGATAATAATAATAATGAGGATGATAATGCTAATGATATTGTTAATAATAATATGATTAATACTAAAAGCAATAATGAGAATGATAATAACAATGATGATGACAATGAGAATTATAACAATAATGAAATAAGAATATCAACAATTATGATAATAACGATAGCAATTATATTGAAGATAGTGAGAATAATGATAATGAGGACAATAATGATAATGAAAATAATGATGTTAAAGTTGATGATAGTGAAAATCCTTATGTTATGATAATATATGATAGTAATAATGAAGTTAATGATGATAATGTTGACAATGATATTAATAATAATTATGATAATAATAATAACAGCAATGATGATAATGATTATAATAATAATGATGATGACAATATGATAATAGTAAAACTAATAACAGAAATGAAAAAGAAAATTATATTAATTATAATGATAATAAAAGAATATAATAATGATAAAGATGATGATAAGAATAATGATCATTATTATTTTTATTACCATTGTTATGATAACAATGATAATATTGTTATAATAAAACAAATAATGATATTCGTAATGATTATAATGGTGATACTGATGATATAGCAATATCAATAATAAAGATAATAGCAATAGTATTACTTATGCTAATAATAACAATAATAGTGATAATGATATAGATGATAAAATTAATAATACAATAATCACACACCAATAAGGATGAGGATGTCCATAATAATATCATCATTATCAACAATCATAAAAATATAAGATAGTGGTGTAATTAATACATTAAAATACACAACAATGCATTAAAGTCATCAGTAGTAGTAGTAATAGTAGTAGTAACAGAAGAGGTAATTTCATTGTTATTATTAAGGATGATATCACTATTATTTCCATCTATTCTCATTATAATCACAATAATTACTTTAATACACTGAAAAGTATGAATGTTGATGTAAGCTTTAATAATGTGTAATAAGAATGGGAGAGAATGGGGTAAGAGAACCAATTTAGGAAAGGAAGAGGAAATACAGAGAAGGGAGAGAATAGGAATATAGGAGTAAGAGAAACAGGAATAGAAATATAGGAATAAGAGAAACAGGAATGAGGATATAGGAATAACAGAAACAGGAATAGAAATATGGGAATAAGAGAAACAGGAATAGGAATAAGAGAAACAGGAATAGGAATATCGGAATAAGAGAAACAGGAATAGGAATCTAGGAATAAGAGAAACAGGAATAGAAATATGGGAATAAGAGAAACAAATAGGAATATAGGAATAAGAGAAACAGGATTAGGAATATAGGAATAAGAGATAAATGATTAGGAATATAGGAGTAAGAGAAACAGAAATAAGGATATAGGAATAAGAGAAATAGGAATATAGGAATAAGAGAAACAGGAATAGGAATAAGAGAAACGGGAATAGGAATATAGGAATAAGAGAAACGGGAATAGGAATATCGAAATAAGAGAAACAGGAATAAGGATATAGGAATAAGAGAAACAGGAATAGGAATATAGGAATAAGAGAAACAGGAGTAAGGATATAGGAATAAGAGAAACAGGAATAGAAATATAGGAATAAAAGAAACAGGAATAGGAATAAGAGAAACAGGAATAGGAATATAAGAATAAGAGAAACGGGAATAGGAATATAGGAATAAGAGAAACATGAATGAAGATACAGGAATAAGAGAAAGAAGAATAGGAATATCGGAATAATAGAAACAGGAATAGCAATATAGGAATAACAGAAACATGAATAGGGATACAAGAATATAAAAAAGAGGAATAGGAATATCGGAATAAAAGAAACAGGAATAGAAATATAGGAATAAGAAAACAAACAGGAATAGGCATATAGGAATAAGAGAAACAGGAATAGAAATATGGGAATAAAAAACAGGAATAGTAATATAGGAATAAGAAAAACAGGAATAGAAATATGGGAATAAAAAATAGGAATAGGAATATAGGAATAAGAGAAACAGGAATAAAAATATAGGAATAAGAAAACAAACAGGAATAGGAATATAGGAATAAGAGAAGCAGGAATAGAAATATAGGAATAAGAAATAAAACAGGAATAGGAATATAATAACAAGAATGGGAACACGAGAAGCAGGAATAAGAATAAGAGAAATACCAAAAGGGACGGATAAGAATGAAGAGGAGAAGGAGGAGACCAGAAAGACCATAGGCGTTAGCAGAGACCGCCAGACCGTAAAATATTCATCCCAGAATTTATGATCTAAGAATCAGCAGCCTCGAACAAAACCTCTTCTTCACTTATAAAGAAAGGGAGAGAGAGATAGGGAGGGAGAGCGAGAGAGAGAGGAAGGGGGAGGGAGAGAGAGAGAAGGAGGGAGGGAAGAAGAGAGAGAGAGAAGGAGGGAGGGTGGGAGAGGGGGGAGGAGGGAGAGAATGAGGGAGTGAGGGAGAGAGAGATAAGGAGGGAGGGAGGAAGAGAGAGGAGGGAGGGAGAAAAGGAAAGAGAGAGAGGGAGGGAGACAGAGAGAGAGAGAGATAGAGAGAGAGAGAGAGAGAGAGAGAGAGAGAGAGAGAGAGAGAGAGAGAGAGAGAGAGAGAGAGAGAGAGAAAGGTGTTGCCTCTTGGACCAGGGATGTAATTATGGAAGAATATAGTGTGGGAAATATCATGGCGGGGGGGGGGGGGATGGGAGGAAAGGAGGGATAGTGGGGTAGGGAGTATGGGGAAGGGAGGGGTAAGGGTGGGAAGGGCGAGGAGGTAGGGGTTTGGGGTGGGGAGGGCGGGAAGGGAGGGGTTTGGGGTGGGGAGGGTGGGGGAGGGAGGGATTGGGGTAGGGAAGATGGGGAGGAAAGGGTTGGGGTGGAGTTGGGTTTGGGAGGATGGGGAGGGGAGGGAGGGGTAGGGGAAAGAGGAGGAGAAGACGGAAGGAGGCAAAGAAAAGAGGGAGAAACAAACGAAAGCGGAATGATAGAGGGAGAGAGAAAAGAAGAAAGGAAAGTAGCTACGAAAATAAGAACGAGAGAAAAGAAAAAAAAAAAACAAGCAGAAACATCGGGAATGAAAAGATTTGGAAAAGAAGAAGAAGAAGAAAAAACGTGAGAGCAGTAAAGAGAAGAGAAGGAGGAATGAAAAGATTTGGAAGAAAAGGAAGAAGAAAAAACAAAACAAAAAAACGTGAGAGCAGTAAAGAG
>NC_091568.1:35836116-35843616 GCF_042767895.1 Penaeus vannamei | reverse complement strand
ATTGTTATCTTTGTTATAATAATGATAATGAAAATTATAATAATGATTGTATATTTTTGTTATTTTGTATTGTCAACATCATTATTATTATCAATTGTTCATATAATCTTTATTTCTATTATCATATTTATCATCGCTATTATTATTTTCATAATCATTAATATTACTCTTGATACTGTCATTATCATTACCATCATTATCTTTATCATTATTGCTATTTTTGTTATTATCATTGATATTATTATTATTATCATTATCTTTATCATTATTACTATTAATGTTATCAGCATTGATATTATTATTATTATCATTATTATTACAAATATCATTACTATCCTTACTACCATTATTACCATAATTGTCCGAATCATTGTTATCCTTTTTTCAATTATTTTTTATCGTTATCATGATCACTATTATTATTACTATTATTATAATCATTACTGTCATCAGTATTTTTGTTTTCATTATCAACATTTTCCTCATTTCATTATTATTCTTGTTATTATTATGATTTTATTTGTTTATTTATTTATTTATCTATTTATTCACGGTAAAGGCCTAGTATTATCATTGGTATTATTTATATTTTCGCTATCATGATTAATCATTATTATTCTAATGATAGTTATGAAAGATACCTATTGTAATTATTAAGATTATGAAAATTTCCATTATTATTATCAACAATTTTATGATTATATTATCAGTATTATTATCATTTCAATAATGCCATTGCTATTATCGTCTTTATCATATCTTAATGATAATGATAAAAAGTTATGGTATTATTGATATTATTATTATTATTTATTGTGCACTACTGTTTTCATTATTACTATCACTATCAATATTATCAACATTTCATTATCATCAATATTGTCTTAGTTTTTATCATCATTATCATATTGAAAATGACGAACCAAAAATAATGACAACGCTAATGATGATTCATATCATTATAGTTTGTATCATCACTAATTATCATTACTATTATTGTTATCATCATTATGATTATTGATTTTACAATTATTATTATTACTATTGTTACTACTACTATTATTGATATTATCATTATTGTCATTATCATCATTATTGGCTTTGTCATCATCATTTCTATTACCTTCAACATTATAATTGTTTTTTATTTTAGCATTATCATCATAATCATCAACCATCATTATTGTTATATATGATTATGATTATTATCATTATCATAATAATAATAAAGATCAACATTTTTACTATTATTATTATTATCCTGATTATCATCATGGCTATTATTATCCTCATAATCGTTATCATTACTAGCATGAATATCATCGGAATTGCAATAAAGAATTTTGTTATCTTAATGATAATTATTATTTATTTTCTACTTTTCATCTTAATCATCATTACTGTTATTATCATTGCTATTATCACTATTATTGCAATTATTTTCATTATCGCCGTTTCATCATTATTATTGCAATTGTTTTGGTTAATATTGATATCCTTTTATTATTGTTATTGTTGTGAGCATCATTACTGCTTGTTACTTGTGCCATTATCATTTTCCTTACTATCATTATGGACATTATTATCGTCATTATCATTTTAGTTATAGGAATGAAAAATATTAATAATAATAATAATGATTATTATAAGTGTTATTATTATCATTACTATTATTACTATTTCTATTATTAGTATCATCATTATTATCATTATTATTATTATCATCATTATCATTATCATTATTATTACTATTATTATTGTTATTATTATTATTATTATTATTATTATTATTATTATTATTATTATTATCATTTTCATCGTTATTATCACTTATTATTATCCTCATCATCATCATCATCATTATCATTATCATTATCATTGTTATTGTTATTATTATCATCATCATCATTATTATTTTTATCATTATCATTTTCATCATTACCATTCACTTTTATTTATACTGTTGCTGTTATTATCATTAAAGTTGTATCTGCTGTTATTGTTGCAACTGTTTTTGTAAGTCTATTGATAACATATAACTTTTTTGCTAGTATCATTTTGATCACTGAAATTATTGATATTATCACTGTCATAAATGTTGTCATTGTAATTGCTTTATTACTATCATCTCATTCATCGTTATTGTATGTTGCTGTTCCTCTTTTCTTTATCATGGCATTTATTCATTCCGCTTCATCATTTATACGGTATTTTAAGGCCCAGCGTTATCATTGTTGTTAAAAATGTTGATATTACTACTGCTATCATCATCTTATCACTAGTATTATTAGTAATGAAATATCATCAACGATTTCAGAAAATATCATCAACATTTTCACTATCATTATGATAATTACTGTTATTAGTATTACTATTATTGTTATTTGATTTTTGTTGTTGTTTTCATAATTACAATTATCATGTGACATAATATTATTTTGTTAACATGGAAACAAAGCAATGGATGTGTAGTTTTTTTAATCATGTGTGTACTCATGTGTGTGTGTGTGTGTGTTTGTGTGTGTGTGTTGTGGTACATATGTTTATCGCAGTGATTTATTTATTTACTTATTTATTCTTTATTCATTTATTTATTTATTTATTTTTATAATGCGTGAGTTTATGGCGGTGTATGTGTTTGTGGTGTATGAGTGAATGTGCGTGTGCTTTTGTAAGCGCTTATATCTATATACGTTTACAACCGTATATGTTCCATCGTATCTTACTATCCACACAAACAGACAACACACCACGCAACTTGCCAGCGCCACACATTTTGCAAAAGGACCCCCGCCGCCGCTCGAAGAATGCAAAATACAATTCTAATAAAATATACCTTCCTCCTGGATAATTTTCCACCGCCACAAAGAATTATTTTTTTTACTGTTCTTCATCATGGCGAGAGCGAGTCATAAAAAGAGAGATTTTTCGTTTTCTTCCATTTTTGGGGGGACACCATTATTCAAAAAGGGGTGTACGACACACAGGAAATCCTTGCCTGATAGAATTTTCTCTCTCTCTCTCTCTCTCTTTCTTTTATTCCCTTTTCTTTCCCCCTCTCTCTCTGAATCTATCTGTCTGTCTGTCTATCTACCTATCTATATACATATCCTTCTATCTATCTACTCACCTCTTTCTCTCTCTCTGTCTATTGATCTATCTATCTCTCTCTCTCTCTCTCTCTCTCTCTCTCTCTCTCTCTCTCTCTCTCTCTCTCTATATATATATATATATATATATATATATATATATATATATATATATATATATATATATATATAGATAGATAGATAGATAGATAGATAGATAGATAGATAGATAGATATAGATATATATAGATTTATCTTATAACTATCTTTCTCTCTATATATCCTTTTACCTTTCTTCTATTTATCTATCCCCCTCTTTCTCACTATTTATATATCTGTCTGGTCTAACTATTTATTTTACTAAATCTATTTTTGGGGGTCTCTATATATGCGAACAGCTCATGGGTCTAACTATCTATTTGTCCGTCTGTATCTACCCATGCATCTGTTTATCTATGTATCTGTATTTGATTTCTCACCTTCCTTCTCCCTCCCTTCTCTCTTGTTTTACCTATCTGTCTATTTACCTACCTCTGTCTATTTCTCTCTCCTTATGTCTATCTATTCGCTTATCCAACTATATGTTTCTCTTTTTCATTCTCTCTCTCTCTTTCATCCTCTATCTATCTATATATCTCCCTTCCTCTTTCTCTCTCTCTCTCTCTCTCTCTCTCTCTCTCTCTCTCTCTCTCTCTCTCTATATATATATATATATATATATATATATATATATATATATATATATATAAACATATATGCATATATATATATATATATATATATATATATATATATATGTATATATATATATATATGTGTGTGTGTGTGTGTGTGTGTGTGTGTGTGTGTGTGTGTGTGTGTGTGTGTGTGTGTGTGTGTGTGTGTGTGTGTGTGTGTGTGTGTGATATGTCTATATCTATCTACATATATATATATATATATATATATATATATATATATATATATATATATATATATATATATATATATGTATATATATATATATATATATATATATATATATATATATATATATATATATATATATATATGTACATATACACATCTCTCGCTCTCTCTCTCTCTCTCTCTCTCTCTCTCTCTCTCTCTCTCTCTCTCTCTCTCTCTCTCTCTCTCTCTCTCTCTCTCTCTCTCTCTCTCTCTTCCAGGGATATTCTCCTAAATTAATATGAGGATCTCGCACTCTATCATAAAAGCTTTCTACGGTGCGATAGTTCATTTCACTTCTCCCTTCTATCTAATTCCTCTCTTATCATTCCCTCCTCTTCCTCCCCCTCTTTGCGCATTGGGAGAGAGAGAAAAAAATAGAAGACGAGGGGGGGGGGAGAAAAAAAATGGAACCAGAGAGAGAGAGAGAGAAAGAGAGAAGAAATTAAAAATGCGAATCAGATGAGAAAGAGAATGTAAAAATGGATAATTAAGCCTCTTTTCTCCTCGCTTTTGAGTCTCTTTCTTCATTCCTTGTTAATTTCTCACAACCCTTCTCTGTTCGTCGTATAACCTTTGAGGATTTTTATTTTTTTTATAAGATGGTTTATTTTTTTAATCTATAACTCCGTGTCTTATTATGGTATTAGGTCAATGTTTGGTTGTTTCCTGGTAGTTTAGTATCATCTTCTATTTATTATTATCATTATTATCATAATTTTTGTTATTATTATTATTATTGTTATCATTATTATTATCATTATTATTATTATTACTATTATTATTATCTTTGATATCTTCTTCCTGTATTCTTTTGTTTTGTCTTTATCTGTTTATTTATCTTTTTCGTTCATTGATGTTCTCTTTATTAGCCTCTTCTTCCTCCTCCTCCTCTCTCTCGTCTTTCTTCTTCCTCCTTCCATCCTCCCCTTTCTTCAGTCTTCTCCACCTCCCATCTCTCCGTTCCATCCTCATCCCAATCTCATCGCCTTTCCCCTCTCTTGCTCCTTCTCATCTCCCTCCCTCCCTCCCTCCCTCCCTCTCTCCCTCTCTCCCTCCTCTCCTACCCCTCCCACTACCCCTCCCCCCTTCCTCCTCCCCTCCCCCCTTCCTCCTCCTCCTCCTTGCGCCTTCTTCCCACTCTTCTTCTTCCTCTGAGCCATCCTATTAAAGGCTATTACATTTAATGCATCTTCTGTCGATGCGTAATGTGATTAAACGTGTCCCGAAAATTTTTAATTAAATCATTTGGTTGAAAATATCTCCTTTGGTTAGTTAAGAGAATGGAGGAGGAGGGAGGAAAAGCTCCCTTCAAGGATTTCCCTCCGTTCTGGTAATGCTTTTTCAACGCAAAGGCTCTTCTCTCCCTCCCTCCCTCCCTCTCTCCCTCTCTCCCTACCTCCCTACCTACCTCTCTCCTTCCCGCCGTCTCTCCCTACCTCCCTCCCTCCCTCCCTACCTCCCTCCCTCCCTCTCTCCTTCACTCCGTCTCTCCCTCCCTGCCTCCCTCCCTCCCACCTTCTCTCCTTCCCTCCTTCCCTCCGTCTCTCCCTACCTACCTCTACCTCCCTCCATTCTTACCTTCGTGTGTACCTCCTGCCCTCCCCCCTCCCCTCCTCCCCCTCTTCATGTTTCGCCATGACACTCTCCAGTCTGTACCCACTTTCTTCTCCCCCCCCCTCCAATTTCTTCTCCCCCCCCTTCCTCTAAATAATTCCCCAATCTGTATCCTTCTTCCTCCCCCCCACTTATTTCATCTTTCGCCATTCCCCATTCCCGTTTCTCGGTCCTCTCCCTTCCCATTTCTTCCCTTCTTTCTTCCTCTCTTCCCCCACCCCCTCCACTACCCTCCCCTTCCCCTCAATTCCCTCCTTAGCTCCCTCCCTTTTCCCCACGCAATTTCCTTTCACCCCCACCCCCCCTCTCCTACAACTAGTCCCCTTCATCCCTTCTACTTTCCTCATGCCCCCTCCCTCCCCAATAACCCCTTCCACTATATCTCCCCACATCCCTCCACCTCCCTCCCAACAGCCCCTCCCTTCGCTCTCCTTCTTTTTCTCACCCCCTCCTTCATACCCCTCCCTTCCCCTTATTTCTCTCACGCCCCTTCCCCCTTTACTTCCCTCCCCCTATCCCTCTCCTTACCTCCCTCACCACACCCCTTCCCCCTTACCTCCCTCCCACCTCCTCCCCAACCCCTCCCCCCCTTACCTCCTTCCCCACATCACCCCCCCCCTCTCTCCTCCCTCCCCTATCCCCCCTTATATCCCTCCCCACACCCCTTCCCTCTTACCTCCCTCCCCTATCCCCCCTTATATCCCTCCCCACACGCACACACCCCTTCCCCCTTACCTCCCTCCCACCATCCCTCCCCAACCCCTCCCTCCCACCTCCCTCCCACCATCCCTCCCCACATCACCCTCCCCCCACCTCACCTCCCCACCCTCCCCTCCCTCCCTCCTTCCCCTCCCTCCCTCCTTCCCCCCCTCCCCCCCACCTTCCTCCCTCCCTCTTCCGCTTCCAAAGGGATTTCAGAATTCAGTGGTCTTCTCCTAATTTGGCCCGAGAGCGTGGCTATCGTTTTTAGCCAGCGGCCCAGAAACCAGTAAAGAACGACCCGGGCTTGGGTTCTTGTTCATCGGCGGGTGTGTACGTGTGTGGGTACGTGTGTGTGTGTGAGTGTGTGTGTGTTTGTGTGTGTGTGGGTATGTGTTTGTCGTGTACGTGTGTGTAAGTGTGTGTGTAAGTGTATGTGTGGGTGTGTGGGTACGTGTTTGTTGTTTGTGTGTGAGTGTGTGGGTACGTGTTTGTCGTGTGTGTGTGTTTGGGTACGTGTTTGTCATGTGTGTGTGTGTGTATGTGTTTGCCATGTATGTGTGTGTGTGTGTGCGTATGTGTTTGTTGTGTGTGTGTGTGTGTTTGCGTATGTGTTTGTCGTGTGTGTGTGTGTGCGTTTGTCGTGTGTATGTTTAGGTACGTGTTTGTCGTGTGTGTGTGTGTGTGTGTGTGAGTGTGTGGCTACGTGTTTGTCGTGTGAGAGTGTGTGCGTACGTGTTTGTCGTGTGCGTGTGTGAGTGTGAGTACGTCTTTGCCGTGTGTGTGAGTACGTGTATGCCGTACATGTGCGTTTATATGTGTGCTTTGTGTATGCGTTTGTGTGTGTGGAGGAACGGGCGGCGGAAGAGGGGGGTCATTGGCGTGGGGGGGGGGGGGGGGGCGTGTATGGGTGAAGGAATTCCTCTTCTTGTCTGTCGATGGGAAGGAAGAAGATAAAGAGAAGGAAATGGATGTGGAGTCAAGATTAACATTTTCCTGTTCATCCCTCTTTTATATATATATATATATATATATATATATATATATATATATATATATATATATATATACATAAGTATATATATATATATATATATATATATATATATATATATATATATATATATATATGTGTGTGTGTGTGTGT
>NC_091568.1:35829762-35835616 GCF_042767895.1 Penaeus vannamei | reverse complement strand
CAGCGCCAGAACAAAGAGCTTGACGTCTTCAGTGGCTCCTCCAAACGTGACAGCGTCCCTTAAAGAAGTATTGCAAGACCTTTGAAGTATAGCACAGATGACACGGCAGCGCTATTTATTCCTTTGGGTTCTATGGGCGTGACGGAGGTTCCCTTTGGCCCCGCGGTCCCGACAGCCGCTCCAGATAAACGTATACAATATCTGACACAATGCAGTCAATGTAGAATCTTTTCGTATCTGTCGAAAACCGTGTAAAGGTACGTGTCTTAAGCACGGTACTTATCCCAGTCTATACGTACAGAGCGTGATGCATCATGGTACGGCGATAAAGTACACTAAGGATGAGCTTTAAGGAGACTGGGTAAACAGATTCTTGAAGTTTACATTGAGATTACTATAAGGAAGCACGATGTAAAGTTGAAGGATTCATTACACTGAATTACACTAAAAAGAAAATTAAAAGATGAATAACTAAATGGAAAATGTGATTCATGCAATGAATCATAATATATATATATATATATATATATATATATATATATATATATATATATATATATATATATATATAATCAGCAAAACCATAAAAATGATATTGAGATGAATAAAAAAAAAATTGCAAATAGATAATAACAATAACTAAAATGATAAAGGTGATTAGCGAAACAATGATAAGGATATATAGATTTTTTTAAATGTGATCCTTGTAAGTGAATAATAAAAATAACAAAAATGATTGTAGTAGTTAGCATGATAATGATAATGATTAAAAGAATGATAATAATATAATGCAAATAGCAGTAGTATTGATAATTATAATAAAATGATAAGGATAAAAGCCATAATAACGATTAGAAAAGTGATGATGAAATAAATGATGGCCAACTCATCACCTGAATTAAAAAGAATAAGGATAAACAAACAATTATCATACTTTTTTTCTCTTCTCTCCTCTCCCCCTCCCCCTCCTAACAAGAGAAAAGCAAGCACCTCCCTCCCCCACCCGTTCCCCCAATCCTTCAAAGGGAGAAAAACAAACTTCACCCCCTCTCCCTTCCCCTTCCCACCCTACCCAAACTCTCTCCCTCCCCCTCCCACCCAACCCCCTAACTCTCTCCCTCCCCCTCCCCCTCCCACCCTACTTCCCAACTCACTCCCACCCCCTCCCTCACCCTCTCCCTCCCCTCCCCCTTCCCCAACACTCTCCCTGCCCTCACACCACCCCCACTCCCCCAAAAAGGAGAGAAAAAAAATTAAAACAAAAACAAAAAAGAGAATAAAATACAAACAGGAGAGCTGCTAAACCTTGATCAACTCCCCCCCCCCCCAACCCTCTCCCCACTCCACCCATTTTCCCTAAAAGTGAGAGAGAAAAAAAATACAAAAAGAACTGCCTCCCCAACCCTCTCTCCCCCACCCCCTCTCCCCAAAAACGAGATAGAGAAAAAAAATAAAAATTAAGAAAAATGATAATGATAATAATAATAAAAACAGAACTGCCAAACCTTGATCAACATATTCCTACCCTCCCCTACCCCCTCCCCCCTCTCCCTCCCCACACCCCCTCTCCCTCAAAACGAGAAAATAAGATAAAAAAAGAATAAAATACAACAGGAGGACTGCCAAACCTTGATCAACTCCCCCCCCCACCCCCTCTCCCCAAAAATTAAGAGAGAAAAAAAAGATAAAAAGCAAAAAACAAACACAAAAAAAGAGAATGAAATGCAAAAAAGAGAGCTGCCAAACCTTGATCAACTCCCTACCCCCTGTCCCTAAATTTTTTGAGAGAAAAAAAGAATGAGAGAAAAAAAATTTAAAACAAAAACAAAAAAAGGGAAAAAATACAAAAAGAAGAACTGCCAATCTGATCAACCTCCCCAACCCTCTCCCCCCCCCACCCCCTCTCCCTAAAAGTGAGAGAGAAAAAAAATAAAAAAATAAAAAATAAATAAATAAAATAAAATACAAAAAGGAGAGCTGCCAAACCTTGATCAACTCCCTCTCCCAACCCCCTCCCCCTTCCCTCCCCCCCACCTCCTCTCCCTAAAATTGAGAGAGAGAAAAAAAAATAAAAACAAGAACACCCCCTCTCCCCCCAAAATGAGAGAAAAATAAACAGATAAATAAAAAAAAAAGCAGAACTGTCAAACCTTGATCAACTCCCTCCCCCCGACCCCCCACCCCCAACCCCTCTCCCCAAAAATGAGAGAGAGAGAAAAAATAATAATAGAAAAAAAAAAAATAAAATAAAATACAAGAAGAAGAGCTGTCAAACTTTGATCAATTTCATATTCCTACCCTCCCCCACCCCCCACCCCCACCCCGTCTCCCCCTAAACGATAAAATAATAATAAAAAAAAACAAGAGAATAAAATACAAAAAGGAGAGCTGCCAAACCTTGATCAACTCCCTCCCCAACCCTCTCCCTCTCCCCCCTCTCCCTCTCCCCCCTCTCCCTAAAAGTAAGAGAAAAAAAAATAGAAAATAAAAACAAAAAAAGAGAATAAAATACAAAGAGAACTGCCTCCCCAACCCTCTCCCCCCCCCCACCTCTCCCTAAAATTGAGAGAGATAAAAAAAAAAAAAAAAAGACAACCCTCCCCAACCCTCTCCCTCTTTTCCCCCCACCCCCTCTTCCTCTCCCACCCCTCTCCCCAAAAATGAGAAAGAGAGAAGCAAAAAATGAAAAACGAAAAGCAAAAAATAAAAATAAAAGACAATAAAATACAAAAAAGGAGAACTGCCTCCCCCCTCTCCCCCCACCCACTCTCCCCAAAATTTAGAAAGAGAAAAGGATAAAAAAAAAAAAATGATAATAATAAGAAGAACAAGAAGAAAAAAAAAAGGAAAATAAAAAACAAAAAAGAAGAGCCTCCCCACCCCCCTCCCCCCCCCACTACCTCTCCCCAAAATTGAGAAAGAAAAAAAAAAAAAAAAGAGAGAGAGATAATAAAATACAAAAAGGAGAACTGCCTCCCCCCTCTCCCCCCACCCCCTCTCCCCAAAATTGAGAGAGAAAAAAATAAATAAAAAAATAAAAAGCAAAAAAAAAGAGAATAAGATACAAAAAGCAGAACTGCCAAACCTTGATCAACTCCCTCCCTTCCCCCCCCCCCCCACCCCGTCTCCCCAAAATTGAGAAAGAAAACAAAATAAAAACAAAAACCAAAAAAAGAGAATGAAATACAAAAAGCAGAACTGCCAAACCTTGATCAACTCCCTCCCTCTCCCCCCCCCCCTCACCCGTCCCCCCCCCCACCCATCTCCCCCAAAACGAGAAAACAAAATAAAAACAAAAACCAAAAAAAAAGAGAACAAAATACAAAAAGCAGAACTGCCAAACCTTGATCAACTCCCTCCCTCCCCCCCCATCCCGTCTCCCCCCAAAAAACGAGAAAATAAAATAAAAACAAAAACAAAAAAAAGAGAATAAAATACAAAAAGGAGAACTGCCTCCCCCTCCCCCACCCTCTCCCTCTCCCCAAAATTGAGAAAGAAAACAAAATAAAAACAAAAACCAAAAAAAGAGAACAAAATACAAAAAGCAGAACTGCCTCCCCCCTCCCCCCCTCCCCGTCTCCCCCAAAAAAACGAGAAAACAAAATAAAAACAAAAACCAAAAAAAGAGAATAAAATACAAAAAGGAGAACTGCCAAACCTTGATCAACTTCATATTCCTCTCCCCCCCCTCCCCCCCAACCCGTCTCCCCCCCCACCCCCTCTCCCCAAAATTGAGAAAGAAAATAAAATAAAAACAAAAACCAAAAAAAGAGAATAAAATACAAAAAGCAGAACTGCCAAACCTTGATCAACTCCCTCCCTCTCTCCCCTCCCCCCCACCCGTCTCCCCCCAAAAACGAGAAAACAAAATAAAACCAAAAAAACAAAAAAAAAAGAGAATAAAATACAAAAAGCAGAACTGCCAAACCTTGATCAACTTCATATTCCTCTCCCCCCCCTCCCCCCCAACCCGTCTCCCCCCCCACCCCCTCTCCCCAAAATTGAGAAAGAAAATAAAATAAAAACAAAAACCAAAAAAAGAGAATAAAATACAAAAAGCAGAACTGCCAAACCTTGATCAACTCCCTCCCTCTCTCCCCCCCCTCACCCGTCCCCCCCCCCACCCATCTCCCCCAAAACGAGAAAACAAAATAAAAACAAAAACCAAAAAAAAAGAGAACAAAATACAAAAAGCAGAACTGCCAAACCTTGATCAACTCCCTCCCTCTCTCCCCTCCCCCCCACCCGTCTCCCCCCAAAAACGAGAAAACAAAATAAAACCAAAAAAACAAAAAAAAAAGAGAATAAAATACAAAAAGCAGAACTGCCAAACCTTGATCAACTTCATATTCCTCTCCCCCCCCTCCCCCCCAACCCGTCTCCCCCCCCACCCCCTCTCCCCAAAATTGAGAAAGAAAATAAAATAAAAACAAAAACCAAAAAAAGAGAATAAAATACAAAAAGCAGAACTGCCAAACCTTGATCAACTCCCTCCCTCTCTCCCCTCCCCCCCACCCGTCTCCCCCCAAAAACGAGAAAACAAAATAAAACCAAAAAAACAAAAAAAAGAGAATAAAATACAAAAAGCAGAACTGCCAAACCTTGATCAACTTCATATTCCTCTCCCTCCCTCCCCCCTAACCCGTCTCCCCCCCCCCCCACCCATCTCCCCAAAATTGAGAAAGACAACAAAATAAAAACAAAAACCAAAAAAAGAGAACAAAATACAAAAAGCAGAACTGCCAAACCTTGATCAACTTCATATTCCTCCCGCTAAGCTCAAGTCGAAGAGCAAATCCCCGAGTCGCGCAGTTGGACATGACCACTCCATTAACATGCAAATCCCGGGGATTCCACCGAAGAAACGTTAAAGATTTCAATCCCGGTGATTTTCTTTCTCCGTCTGGAAGCTCGGCCGCGTGTGCCTGTTTTTTTTTTTTTTTTTTTTTTTTTTTTTTTCTTTTTTTTTTGAGAGTGGAATGGGAGGGGGTGGGGTGGGGATGGGTGGGAGGGGTTGGGGGGAGGGAGGTGGGGAGGGGATGAGATGTGGGGGGGGAGGGAAATAGGAAGAGGGGGATTTTTTTTTATGAGTGGAATGGGAGGGGGGGTCTAGGGGGGGGGAGGGGGGAATGGGATGAGATGTGGGTGGGGAGGAAATAGGAGGAGGAGAGAGAGAGAGAAAGAAAGAGAGATTGGAAGCGAAAAGGGGTGGTGGAGGGGGATTAGGGGGATATGGAGGAGGGAATGGGAAGGAAAAGGGAAAGAAATAGGAAGTAGATTGAGGGAGAAGAAAGATGGAAGAGGAGGGATAGGAAGGGAGGAAAGAGATAGAGAAATGAAAGGGAGAAGGATTGGAGGGATTGCGCAAGAAGCCGCGGAGAGGGAGAAAGACAGGGAGAAATCGTGAGGGAGGTTAAGGTGGAGGGAGCTGGGAGGGAAAGAACGAGAGGGGGGCGAGGTAGGAAGGAACGGGGGGAGGGGGAGGTAGGAAGGAAACGGGGGAGGTAGGAAGGAAAGGGGGGGGGGTAGGGTGTGATTGGGAGAAAGGGTTAGGATTAGGAGGAAAGGATAGGCCTTAAAAGGGGGTCGTGGTGAGGGGAAGAGGGATAAGGCCGAGGAAGGTTGGGATAGAAAGACTTACGACAAAGGTGGGGGACGAGAGAGATACCAAGGAAAGAGGGGGAAAGGAAGACAAGAGAAGAGTGGAGGATACGAAGGAGGAGAGGTAAAGGAGAGGATAAAAGATAATAAAGAGAGGAAAGAGAAGGAAGGAAGGGGGAGAGGAGGAGGAAGGGGGAAAGGGGTAAGGGGGAATGAAGGGAGGAAAGAGGAGGGGAGGAGGAAGGGGGACAGG
>NC_091568.1:35812262-35822262 GCF_042767895.1 Penaeus vannamei | reverse complement strand
CGCACTATTTATTTAATGAAAAAGAGAGAGGTGGAAAATATGGATAGAAATAAAACAAAACTTGGAAAAAGAAAAGTAAAGAAAAAACAAGGGATTCATCTCGTGTTATTCTCTCATCACCATGATTTTTCCCTTCTATTCATTGCTATTTATCCTTATCCTTCCCCCTTCTATCGCCGCCTCTTCATCATCCCCCTTACTTCTTTTGCTATATATCCTTATCCTTCCCCCTTCTATCGCCGCCTCTTCATCATCCCCCTTACTTCTCTTGCTATATATCCTTATCCTACCCCCTTCTATTCCCCTCTTCATCATACCCCCTTACTTCTTTTGCTATATATCCTTATCCTTCCCCCTTCTATTCCCCTCTTCATCATACCCCCTTTACTCCTCCTTCGTTCGCCGAGAGTGAAAGAATCTCCGTGAACATTTTCCTTTTATTTTAAACATTTAGAATAGCAAGAGGTTAGTACTGCTCCGTGCTCAGTAGACTGCCGTGCTCATTAATGCCAAGCGCCATGGTGACTACGCGTTCAAGATTTGTCATGTGATGCCACGTCAAAATGACTTGTTTAATCTACGATAAAGATGGATGTCAGATAACAAGAGCAAGCTTTAAAGAGATAATGTGTAGAGTGACTCATGATATTTTTTTTTCTTTTTTCTTTTTTACTTTTCATTTTTTTTTTTTTTTAATACGCCAAGGAGGTTGTTTTTGAAAGCGTTGGTTTGTTTGTTGGTTGGTTGGTTAGTAAGATCACTCAAGATGTTGTGAGCTGATATGTTTACCAGAGGTTTGTCTTCGACCAACTTAGATGCCAATAAATTTTGGTTGTGATCCGGATCAAAGATTTTTCTTAATGATTACATCGGTTATCAACTATTATTATTATTATTATTACCTTTATTACTTCCACCAAATAGGTTATGTTTACGGTCGTCACCAGCGGACTTGAGAAAGAAATTATTTTAATGTAATTTTTCAAGTGTGGATATTTCAGTGTATTTGAGAGAGAGGGGATAGTAATGTTATATATCAAGTGTTTATTTTTATTGCATGTGATCCTGTTGCCTTGGCGGAGGTATGCGCTCTCTGAGGGCTTCTAGCTTGGGATTGGAATCGGTATCTTACGTATAATGAGTATGTCTAGCGAACGCACACACACTCACACTCACACTCACACACACACACATACTCACACTCACACACACACACACACACACACGCACAGACACACACACACACACACACACACACACACACACACACACACACACACACACACACACACACACACACACACACTAACACTCACACACACACACACACTAACACAAACACACACACACACACACACTCACTCACTCACTCACTCACTCACTCACACACACTCACACTCACACTCACACTCACACTCACGCTCACACTCACACACACACACACACACACACACACACACACACACACACACACACACACACACACACACACACACACACACACACACACACACACACACACACACACACACACACACACACACACACACACACACACCATGCTTATAGTGATAGTGATGTTGATGATAATGATATTAATGACAACAAGGATGGTAAGGATAGTAATTATGATAAAATTAAGGATAATGATAATAATGATGATAATATTGATGAAGATAATAATGATAATAGGAATGATAATGATACTAATGATGATAATAGTAATGATAATGATAATAATAACCATAATATTAATGATAATGATAATAATAATGATGATATTAATTATAATGATAATAATATTGATGATAATGATAATAATGATGATAATATTAATGATAATGATCATAATAATGATAATGATAATGGTGATGATAAGATAATAATGATAATAGTAATAATGACATTAACATAAACAATTATGATATGATAAAAGTAATGATACTACTAAAATGATGACAATAATAATGATGATAATGATAATGATAATATCAATGATAATGATAATGGCGATGATAAGATAATGATAATAGTAATAATGACATTAACATAAACAATTATGCTATGATAACGGTAATGATACTACTAAAATGATAACAATAATAGTGATGATACTGATGTCAATAATAATAAGATTATTATAACAAAATATATGAAGAAAATATTGATGATAAAACTGATAAAACAATGATAATAATGATAATGATTACAATGATAGTAGTAATGATAATGATTATAATGATAGTAGTAATGATAATTATAACAAAGGTGATATGAAATGATAATGATAATAGTAAATATTATAACGAAATTGATATCAACAACAAAGATAACGACACCACTTATATTGACTATAATAGTAATGATAACAGCTATAATGATAATAACAATGATGATGATGATTATGAACAGGGCGATAATGATAGACATGAACGTAATAATGATGATACTGATCATAAAACAACAACTATAGTGATACTGATAGCACCAACAATTATAATAATGATTAACATGTCAAAATGATACTGGTATAAAAACAACTATAGCGATATTTATAGTATCAACAAATTTAATAATGATAAACCAATCAACATTATCCTGGTAATAAAACAACTATAGCGATATTTATAGCACCAATAAATATATTAACGATAAACACCAGTCACGGTAAACAATAGTAAATGCATGAATAACTAAAACAATGTAAGTCACATGCATAATATTCCTATACAAAAGAGTACCCAGCATAACGAAGCATTCCCCCCATTGCAGTCTAGATATCAGTGGCTTACTTCTCGAAAAGACGGCCATGAAAGCTATTGCCAAAGGGAGAATGCCCATTGACTGTAGTCTATGTGGGTGAAAAAAAATCATAAACCTATGTAAGAGGTACATTGCCATAGCTTACAGAATTTTGTACTTTGTGATTGTGTCCATGCAAAAGTCTCGATTGATGGGCTCACTGCATTGTGTGATTCGTGCTTTCAGGTAAGAAAAAGGGGTTTACTTGTCTTTTTGTTTTGGGAATGACTTTGTTAGGGATGCTGGTGGTCAGGTCTTGTATCTGATAAGTACTTTTATTACTAGTTTGTTTTTGTTTTGTTTTTTGTTTTTGTATTTGCTTTACAGGGTGGTTTTGGTGAGGAATTTGAGAAAGGGAATTGGAATATGAGAATGGAGGATTTGAATGAAAACAAAAATCATTGTATGACATTATTACTTTATTGACAGTGAAGATAATGATAATAAGGGAAGGACATTGATAATGCTGATCAATTATTTGATAGTAATGATAATAAAAACATTAAGAATAATGGCATTGATGATAATAATGATGATGATCAAAATGATAACAATATCAACAGTAGTTATAATAATGTAAACGATGATAACAATAATGATAATGGTAATAGTAATCAAAACAATGATAATAATAGTAATAATGATAATGATAATAATAATGATAATGATTATGATGATAAGGATAGCAATAACAATCATAACCATACCAATTATAGTAAGATTAATGATGATAACAACGGTAATGACAAAAATAATTAAAATGATAAAAATGATAATGATATTGATAATAATAGTGATTTTAATAGGATAATAGAAGAAATAATGATACTGAATTTAACAATGATAAATCTAATCGAGAAAATAGTTATAATTACAGTTATGATAATAACAGTAATGAAAATGAATGATAATGATGATAATAACAATCATAATCATGAAAATGAATATTGATAAATTAATGACACTAATAATGATGCTAGTATTAATAATAATCCTAATTATAATGACTGACTTATTGAAAAGTGAACAATGATGATAATGATAATTTTAATAACATTGAGAACGATGATAATAATGATGATGATAAAAATAATGAGGAAATGAAAATAATAAAAAAATAACTATAGTGAAGAGTATAAGGATATAGTAATAACATGAATGATAAAGATGATAATACGAACGAAAATAGATATAAGAATAATATTAGTAATAATGATAATGATAACAATAATGATAATCATAACAATAGCAATAATAATGGTAATGATCAAACCAAAAATATTCATAATAATTATCGTTATGAAAATGGTGATGATGATAATAATAAGGATGATGATGTTGTTGTTGATGATGATGATGATGATGATGATGATGATGATGATGATGATGATGATGATGATGATGATGATGATGATGATGATGATGATGATGATGCAATACTACTACTCAAAACAATAAAAATTAAAATCAATGATGATGATGGTGATGAAGATAATAATAATAAAATTAGGCAGGATGATCATTTTTTTTACAAATCTGGTCAAATTTTTTGAGTCATCCAACGAACAGACAGACTAACTAACAAGCTAACTCACCAACACTGCCCAAAACATAACTTCTTTGGCAGACGACATGATAATATTGGTATTAATAACGGTATCTTTGATGATAATGGGAAAGATAATAATGACGAAATGAATGCTGGAATTAATGGCAAAAATCAAATTAATTATAGAAATAACAATGATGGTGATAATCATGATAACAATGATAATAAGTGATGATAATCATAATCATGATAATAAAGATTATAATGATAATGATGATAATAATAGTGATATTATTCATAATGATGATAATATTGATAATAACAATAATAATAATATAGTAATAATGATGACAACACCAATAATCATGATAATGGTCATAATAATAATAACAGCAATTATGATAGTAATAATAATAGTAATCATAATGGTAATTATAAAACTGATAATAATAATGATAATGATCATAATAATAATCATAATAAAGTAATAATAAAAATAATTACAACGATGATATAGAAAATAAATATATTCATAATGATAATAATTATATATATATGAACAACAACAATGATAAGGATGACAATACAACTGACAATGATGTTAGAAAGAGTAATAGCCATAATGTTAATGAAAATATCTATATTATTAATAACTAGAAACACTTATAGAGCACATACCTCCACCAAGGCAAAAGTCACTAATACAATAAAAAAAAAAAAAAAAAAAAACATGAGGAAGAATGACATTAAGATAAGCTCTCCTAAGTACACTGGGGATTCAAGACAATAAGGATAACGATGGAATCATGAAAAAATAATAATAATAATATAAAAATATGAATAAATAAAAAAATAAAAATTACCAACACATTACAAAAAAAGAAAAAATAAGATTCCGGATCACAAAAAAATAAAATAAATGATAATAATAAATAAATAAAAATAAATAACTGGCATCTAAGTTGGTCTAAGACACACCTCTGGTAAAAATAAATAAATAAATAAATAAAATAAAAAATAAAAAATAAATGGCATCTAAGTTCGTCTAAGACACACCTCTGGTAAAGAAAAAAAATCTAACAAATTTCTTAAATATCTATTCATAACTTTTAGACTTATACTGCTAGCCAATGAACAAACAAACTAATAAACAAACAAATTCTAATAATAATAACAATGATGATAATTGTGACAATAATGGTAATAATAATAATGATAATAATGATGATGATGATGATGATTATGATGATGATGATGATGATAATAATCATTATAATGGTAATGATAATAATAATGATAATGAAGACAACTAGAGTAATAAAAATAATGATAATTATGATAATGGTAAATCAATAATTGATAGTGATCGTAGTGAAAACAATAACAACAACAATAATGATAATGATGATAATGATACTGATGATAATAGCAATAACAATGAGGATAGTAATATATTTGATAATAATAAAGATAATCATAATAATAGTAATAATGATTATAATGATAATAAGGATAAGGATAATGGTAATGAGGATAATAGCAATAAAGATAAAGATAATAGTTATGATATCAATATAAATAGTGATAATGATAAGAGGAATGAGGATAACAATGACAATGATAATGATAAAATTAGTAAAAACAATGATAATGATGACGACAGTGATGAAATAAGTATAATGACTAATGACAATAGTAATTCTGATAATTGTGATGATGATGATAATCATGAAAATGAAAATAGATAATAAAAACAATAATAATAATGAAGACAGTAATAATATTAATGATGATAACAATAATGATAGCAACAATAATAATAGTAATAATAACAGTAATGATAATGAAAACAATAATGGTGAAATGATAATGATAATGATAATAACAATAAAGATTATATTTATAAAGATAGTAATAATAATGACTGCAATGATGAAAATAATGATGATGATAATAGTGATGATAACAATGATGATACTACTGGTGATGAAACTGGTTATAACGATCATATTGATAAGAATAATAGTAATAAAGATGATTATAATAACAGCGAAATTGACAATGACAGTCGTGATGATAATAACAATGTTAGTGTTTATAATGATAATAACATTAAAACCAGCAATAATAATAACAGTGGAAATAATACTAATAACAATTTTGATAATTACAACAAAAATATCAATAAGAAAAATCTATAACAAAATGGAAAATAATAATGATAACAATAAAAATAACAATGAAAATATCTCTAATACTTATGTTAATTATTATGGCGATATCAGTAATGAAGATAGTAACAATAATGATGATAATAATAATGATTAAAATAATGATGATGGTAGTAATGATAATACTACTATTAATCTTTTTCAATACTTTCTTTATTATCATTACTGTTATTATTATTATCATCATCATCATAACAATATGACCATAATAATGCTGATAATAATAAGTATAACAATAATAACGATAATAATAGCACTAATGATAATAGTAATCGTAACAATGATGATAATGGTAGTAATAATAATAATGATAATAATTATAATAATAATAATAACTAATGATAATGATAATAGTAATGATGACGATAATAATAATGATAATAATGATTAGGATAAAATGATCATAATAATGATGATTATAATAAATGATGATAATAATGATTAAAACATTAATGGCAATAATCAATATAATAACAATTATAATAAATCGAATCATTATTACAATAATGATGATATTAAAGATAATAATAATAGTAATAATAATAATAATGATAGTAATGATGATAATGATAATAAAGATGATAATTGTAATAGTAATAATGGTATCAATAATAAGCATGCGAACAAGAACAATAGTGATAACAATACTACTAATGCTAACGATAATAACAATAACGATAATAATACTGATTATTGCTATGGCAAAAATAATGATAACACTGATAATAATGACTATGATTACTAATGATGATATCTATAGTGATAAGGATACTAATAAGGAAATGGCATCATCACAAATAAATAACACTAGAGTATATGCCAAATATTATAAAAGATAAATTATTGTAGATCTGTTTGTCTGTGGTGGTGGTGGTGGGGGGGGGGGTGCAGATAACTTTTGCCTGTGTTTAAGTCAGTATTGACACGTGTATGTGCTTGTCTGCAGGAGGGAGTGTACACGTACGTATGTGTGTCACTCCTCTTGTTTACCTTTATTTTTACACCTCTTTTCCTCTTCCCTTTTGTGCAAGTAATCCTACACAAGTCTCAAGTGCCCATGAGTCAGGATTATAGACCGTTTCATCCTCTAAGGACAGTGGATCTCCTAACGCACACAAACACACATCTAAAGGCAGTTGTGCGTTTAAGAAAGTAATCTTCAATAGACAGCAAAAGTTAACCACAGTAAGCCTCTGACAATTTGTAGGGACACGCGTAATGTTCATGATGCGAAAAGATTATCATGTTCTTCATGTTGCAGATCATTCTCGTTAATGGGTCTTCTAATCGTTGTGTTACTTATGGTCATGATTATGAATGTTATTCACATAATCGTGACTGGTATTATCATTATTGTTGTCATTTTTATTATAATTATTATTATTGATATTATCATTATCATTATTATTGTTATTATTGATATTATCATTATTATCATTATCATTATTAAAATTGTTATTATTATTATCAACATCATCATTACCATCATCATTATCATCCCTATTATTGCTTAATTTTAATATCGCTATTATTAGGCCATCATTATCATTATTATTATTATTATTATTATAATTTTTATTGTTATCATTGCCATTATAGTTATCCTTGTTACTATTATCATTATTAATGTTGTTATCATTATCCTTATTACTATCATCCTTATTCTTATCATTATCATTACTATGGTTACTATCATTATTACTATTATGATTATCATCATCATTATCACTATCTCCGGCAAGGTGTTTATGTTTTTGGTATCGTTGATAAATTTGTCAGAAACAGATTTTTACGATTTTTTTTTATTTTTATTTATTTATTTATTATTTATTTATTATTTTTTATTTTTTTTTTTACCAAAGTTATGTCTTAATTAAGCTTAGATGTCATTAAATGGTGATAAAGTGGTGATTAAGTAGGTTTTGCGAGATGGGGGAAACACGCACGTCACCTGTGAACTTGAGAAAGAGGTAATTTTCAAAGAGGTAATCATGTCATTAAATGGTGATTAAGTGGTTATTCGTAAGTTTTGTGAGAAAGAGGTAATTTTCATGTAATTCTTCATATTGTGAAGATTTATATTATATCAGTGACTCTGTTGTTTTGATGGAGGTTATGTATTGTCTGAGTGATTCTGGTTATTATTGCTTATCATAATCACCATTACTATAAATATCAACATTATCATTATCATTACTATTGTTGTCATCATTATTATTATCATTCCTATTATCATTAGTAGTAGTAGCAGTAGTAGTATGGTTGTTATTATCATCATCATTAGCATTATTATCATTATTACCAGTATCATCACTTTTAATGTTGATATTATCATCCGTATCACACCCATTATCATCATCATTATCATTGTTATCATTGGTATCGTGACTGTTGTTATTGTTTTGATTATGATTATTAATGTAATTATTGATTTTATTGTTATTGCATATATTATCATTATCATAGTTATTAGTTTGATCATTGATATTATTATTATCATTATCATCATGATTATTTTCATTATTATTTTCATAATCAATATTACCATTTTATTATTATTGCCATTATAATCAGTATTATTATCATCATTATAATTATCATAATGATCATCATTATTGTTATTATCACTATTATTGCTATTTTTATTACTAGTATTGTTATCATTATTATTATCATTATCACTGTCATTATTCTTATTATTTTACTTTCAGTATTATTACCATTATCATCATTATCATAACAATCATTACTACTTTTATTATTTTTGTTATAATTATTGTTATCCTTGTTGTCTTTGTTGCTGTTAACATTATCAATATTGTTATTATTATCATTACCAATGTTGCTATCGTTGGCATTATCATTATTACAGTAATGATCATTATTGTTTTTTTACTCATGTTATTGTTATTGTCATTATTATTGTCATTGTCATTTCTGTCAATTTCATTACTGCCATCATTATTATAAGTATTATTAGTATTGACCTCATCATCATTATTATCATCATAATAATTATCATTAACATTATTATTGTTTTATTATTGTTATTATTATTATTGTCATTATCATTATTGTTGCCATTGTCATTATTCTTATTTTTGTTTTATCACGATTAATTTCATCTTCGTCCTTATCATTATTATTGTCATTATCCTTTCTATTTGTTATTATTATTTTTTGTTATTATCATATTACCTTTATCATATTATTATTATTACTATTATTACTATTATGATCAGTATCATATTATTATTATTACTATTATTACTATTATGATCATTATCATATCATTGTTATTACTATTATTACTATTATGACCATTATCATTATTATTTTTGTTATTATTATTGATATTATTATCATCGTTAGTCTTTATAATTTATCAGTACAGTCACATTTATTATTGTTTTTAATG
>NC_091568.1:35789762-35794762 GCF_042767895.1 Penaeus vannamei | reverse complement strand
ATTATCATTATTATTATCATTATTATCATTATTACCATTATTATCATCATCTCCATCATCATCATTATCATAAATATCCTTATTATCAGAATCAATATAATTTTCATTACTGCTATCATTATCATTATTAATAGTATTGTTATCCTTATTTTGCCATTAATATCACTGTTTGTTATCTATATTATTATCTTCATTATCCTTACTATCATCTTTATTGTGATTAGTAGCAGTAGCGGTAGGATGATTTTTATAATTATTATCATATTATCATAATTTCTATTATTGTTATTATCATTATATGCTTTATTATAGCTACTTCAACTATTATCATTATCATTATTATTATCATTATTATCATTATTATCATCATTATTATCATCATTATTATTATCCTTATAATTATAATCACTTTTATTATCGTCATTATTATTGTTATTACTATTACCATTACTATGATTATGATTAACATTATTATAATTATTATTACAATCATTACATATTCATTCTTATCATTATCACCATTATTAACAATATTATCATTATCATTATTATTATTGTCATCAGTATTGTTGGTACTATTATTACCATCATGATCAGTATCATTATATGTTATTTTTATTATCATTGTTGTAGTTCTGTCGTTATTATGATTATCATTATTATCATTTTAATTATCATAATCCTGAATACCATCATAATTGATATCCTTATTTGTGTTTTATTTGTTGTTGTTGTTATCATCATTATAATAATTATCACCATTATTATCATTATTATTATCACTATCATTATTAGTAGTAGAAGTGGTAGTATTTTTGTTATTATTATAATGATTATTCTTATTATCATTATCATTGTTATCCTTATCATCATTATTGTTATCGGTCATTAGCATTATTATTTTTTTGTCGCTATTGTTATCATTATTAATATAATTGTTGTGATCATTATTATTCCTATCATTATTACTATAATTGCTATTATCATTATTATTACTGATATTGTTACTATTGTTGTTATTGTTATTATACCATTGTTATTATCTTAATCATTATATTTATCATTATTATCCTTACAATAATTATCATTTTTATTTTAATTACTAATACTACCACTACTACTACTGTTATCGTTGCACTTATTATCATTATTATTACTATTATTATTTTTATTACAATTATCATTATCAGCATCATCATCACCACCATCATTATTATTACTGTCAACACAATCATTACTTTTATTATCATTATTTCATCATTAGCATTGATATTATTTACATTATTTCATTATTAGCATTATTATTATTATCATTATTTCATTATCATTATTGCTATTGCTACTATCATCATTATTAGCATTATTTTTCTTATTATTATTGCCAATATCATTAATGTTATTATAATTACCATATGATTAATACCACTATTGCTGTTTTTTTATTATTATTGACATTTATCGTTATTTTCATTATAGTCTTTATTGGTATGACTATTAACTATCGGTAATTATCATTATCATTATCATTGCTATTATCAACAGTGTTTGTTATCATTATTACTATCATCATCAACATTATTATAATTTTCGTTATTAATACTATCATTATCATCAGTGTTATTATTATTATCATAACTACTGTTATTGCTATTATTACTGTTATTATATTATCATTATCATATCATTATCATTTTCACTATCATTATCATTAATATTGTTATCATTATCATTAACGTTACTTATATTATCATCATTATTCTTTTTATTATCATCTTTACTACTTCATTCATTATTAACATGATTATTATTACTTTATTATCACTTATTATTACCTATTTACTATTGATACTATTATTACTATTATTTTTATCATCATTATCACAATTATTGTTGTCGTCATTATTATAATTATTGTTATCAATATCATTATCATTATTTTTGTCATTATAAACATCGTTAGCTATTATGATGATAGTAATGATTATTACTTTCATTATCCACATTATTCTTATCATGATCTTTATTATCAGCATTATCATTGATATTATCATTATCATTATAATTATAACCATTATTTTCTATTATTATCATTACTATTACTATTATCGTTATTATCATCATTATCACTATTATCATTATCATTATTTTCTTTACATTGTTACTATTTTTTATTGTTATCAACATAAACTTTTTATCATCATTACTAATATCATCATGGTTGTTGCTGTTATTGTTATATCTATTATCATCATCATCTTCACTATGGTCCTATTGTCATCAGTATCATTGTTTATGTTATAATCATTGTTATTATCATCATATTGTTATTCTCTTTATCACAGATTTGGTAATTATCATTAATGTGATCATCATCATCATCATCATCATCATCATCATCATCATCATCATCATCATCATCATCATCATCATCATAATCATAATCACAATCATCATCATAGTCATCAATATTATTAGTATAATTGCTGTGATCATTATTATTCCTATCATTATTACTATCACTGTTATTATCATTATTATCATCGTCCTTTTCATGAATTGCACTGTCAATGTCACCATTATGATCATAGTAGTATTGGTCTTTTGTTCATCATTCACTTTTTTATCACCAATAAAGTTGTTACAATAACAACGTTTATGGTAACCAACAATAACTATTCTTTCACTTGATTATCATAAATACGTTGATTTTCATATAGAATTACATACATAAATAGAGAACATAAATACGTGGATTTTATATATTACATACATAAATAAATTACATAATTATGTGGATTTCCTATGATATTACATACATAAATATATTACATAAATACGTGGATTTTCTGTGATATTATATACATAAATAAATTACATAAATACGTGGATTTTCTTATGAAATTACATAAATAAATTACATAAATACGTGGATTTTCTATGATATTGCATACATAAATAGATTGCATAAATACGTGGATTTTCTTATGAAATTACATACATAAATAAATTACATAAATATATAGATTTTCTAAGATATGGCATACATAAATAAATTACATAATTAAGTGGATTTTCTGTGATATTACATACATAAATAGATTGCATAAATACGTGTATTTCTATGATATTACATACATAAATAAATTACATAAATACGTGGATTTTATAAGATATTACATACATAAATAGATTGCATAAATACTTGGATTTTCTTATGAAATTACATACATAAATAAATTACATAAATACGTGGATTATTTATGATATTACATAAAAAGATTACATAAATACGTGGATTTTCTAAGATATTACATAATAAATAAATTACATAAATACGTGGATTTTCTGTGATATTACATAATAAATAAATTACATAAATACGTGGATTTCCTATGATATTACATACATAAATAATTTACAATTGTATACGTGTATTTTTGATGTTACATACATAAATAAATTACATAAATACGCGGATTTTCTTATGATATTACTCACAGATGGTTATGTAGGAGAGCAAGATATATAGAGAGAAAAAACGGTAGGGAAAAAAAACACAGCAAAGGCAGTGAGAAGAGATAGCATTTAATATTAAATTGTCATTTACCCTTTACACTGACTGAAATCAACATTGCCAGGGTTTCGATACATAGCTGATTAAAGATTAAAGCTCTATGTTGCATAATCACGCTGCAAATCTGGCTTCTATAAACAGAGAATACATCATGCGATTTTTTCTTTTTCTTTTTTAGCTCTGTGTTTCATTGTTTCGTGAAGTTGTCAGATAATCTTCTTTGTAGCTGTCAATCATTCATTCATATTGCACAGTACATTCCTTTTTTTTTTTTTTTTTTTTTTTTTTTAGGTCTGTGTTTCAGTGTTTCGTGAAGTTATCAATCTTCTTTGTAGCTGTCAATCATTCATTCATATTGCACAGTACGTTTTTTGTTGTTGTTGTTGTTGTTGTTTTTAGCTGTTTCAGTGTTTCGTGAAGTTGTCAGAGAGTCTTTTTTTTAGCTATCAATCATTCATTCATATTGCACAGTACATTCATTTTTATTCTTTTTTTTTAGCTCTATGTTTCATTGTTTCGTGAAGTTATCAATCTTCTTTGTAGCTATCAATCATTCATTCATATTGCACAGTACGTTCATTTTTATTTTTTTTTTAGCTCTGTGTTTCATTGTTTCGTGAAGTTGTCAGAGAATCTTCTTTGTAGCTGTCAATCCTTCATTCATATTGCACAGTACATTCATTTTTTTTTTATCTCTATTTCATTGTTTCGTAAAGTTATCAATCTTCTTTGTAGCTATCAATCATTCATTCATATTGCCCAGTACATTCATATTTTTTTAGCTCTGTGTTTCATTGTTTCGTGAAGTTGTCAAAGAATCTTCTTTGTAGCTGTCAATCATTTATTTATATTGCACAGTACATTAATTTTTCTTTTTCCTTTTTTTAGCTCTGTGTTTCAGTGTTTCGTAAAGTTATCAATCTTCTTTGTAGCTGTCAATCATTCATTCATATTGCACAGTACATACATTCAAGTATCTTTTACACTGTTTTCATATTATTCATATCCGTAGGTACAGCATCCTCCAGTTTATTACTAGATACACACCTCCCAACATTACATGAAAATCTCTAATGCATTCGATTGATGTTTATAAAACTATATTGCAGTAATAAACAAACTAATTTATAATATATGAACATCGACATATTCCTAAATCACCTGATAAACTAGGCGGATTAAAAATCATAGTTCTTTAACCCTTATACCACTGAAACACAACGATCTGAATCCTTAGAGATTTACCTGAATAAAACACTCTAATACAATATCAAATTACACATCTATGACAATACAAGTATCCTGATATATAAGAAACCCGTCTAATACATCCGATGAGATAGAAGTCACATAATTCTTTGGCAATTTTATTCACTGAAACATGACGATTTAAATCCTCAGAGATGTGACTGCGTATGTACGTGCA
>NC_091568.1:35782262-35784762 GCF_042767895.1 Penaeus vannamei | reverse complement strand
TCTTTCGTTTGTTTTCGTAATAACAGTAATGATAATGACGATATTGATAATGATTGTAATATCATTGATGATGGTATCAATAGTGATATTAATAGTAATACTTCAAAATATAAATAGTTAAATAATAATTATAACAATTATAATGATGTTGATAACAACAATAATAAGAATAATAAGATAATGAAAAATACAATAATAATCAGATATAAATAAAAACAACATAATCATTAATATAGCTTGATTATCTTTATCATCATTATTGTTTAGTTATCTGCATTATCATTAATGTTGTTATCATTATCATCATCATTATCATCATCATCATCATCATTATCATTACCATTTTCAATGTTATAATTCTTATTACCATCATTCGTACTATTATGGTTATTATCATTGTTATCACCATTAACATACCTATCAATGTCACTGCTATTATCGTTATGGTTATTGTCGTTCTTGTAATTATTTATATAATTTGTTGTCATGAACATCATCACCGTTATCATTGATATTATTATTATTATCCTTTCTATCATTATTGTTATCATTATCATTATCAATATTATCATCATCGTTATTATTATTGTTCCTGTTATTACTATCATTATCATTGTTTTATTATGATTATCATTATCGCCATTCTCATCATATTATCATCATTATAATTATCACCATTGTTATTATTATAATCCTTAAAATTATCTTTATCATTATAATTATTATTATTATCATTATCATTATCATTATCATTGTTGTCATTATCATTATTATTGTTAATATTGTCATCCTCATTATCATTATTGTTGTTATTATCATTATCATTGTTATTACCTATCATTATCATTATCATGAGTATTATCAATATTACCGTTATCACATTATTATTAGCATTGTTGTTCTTGTTGTTATCATTTTTTCATCACTATTAATCTGCTACTAGTATTTTCATTATTTTTATTTCTATTAACATAGTTATCACTATTGATTTCATTATCATTATTCTTATTACTTTTATTCTTATTACTATTATTACTGTTATTATATCTTTCATGTCATCACTATTTAATAAATTATAGTTAATATCGTTATCATCATTACTATTGCTATCATCATTTTCATAATTCTTATTGTTATCATTAATTTCCTTTTCATTGCAAGAGAAAATATAATAACTGTTTTATCATTATTGTTATTGACATTAAAACAGTTATTATTACCCCCGCCAAAGAGATTATGTTTTTCGTTGCGTTGTTTAGTTTGTTTGTTTGTTAGTAAACTGGTTAGCAAGATAACTCAAAAAGTTATGGTAAGATTTTTATGACTTTTTTATCAGAGGTATATTGCAGACTACCTCAGATGCCATTAGGTTTTATTTATTTATTTATTTACGATTGCATCAGTTATCCCTATTTTCTTGGAAATACGGGTAACTAATATAATCTTCATTACATTTATTTTAATCAAGTCATCAGTGACACTATTGCCTTGGTGGAGGTGCTTCTTGTTATCATTTTGTTACAGTTATCTTAATCATTATTTTCATTACTATGATTCTATCATTTCAGCTGTTGATAACATAATCAATATCAATATTATGATTATCGTAATTATTATTGTTATTGTTATTATTGTTATTATCGTTACTATTGTTGTTATTGTCATTATTACTATCATCATAATCATCATCATTGTTATTGTTTTTATTATAATTATTATTGTTATTACTATCATTACTACTATTATTGTTATAACTATCAAAATCGTTGATAGTAACATTAATGATTATATTGATAGTGATGGTAATAATCATGATAAAAAGTTAATAAAAATGAAATGGTTATATTGATAATGATAACAGTAGTGATAATAATAATAGCAATAATGATACTAGCAATGATAATAATGATAATCGTAGATCACACACAAAAACTACCATCATAATCATGATCATTACTGTTATAAATTTTAATTTTGTTATTAAAATAATTATTGCTTGGTTATCTTTAATAGCATTATTGTTTAGTTATCTTCATGATCATTATTGTTGTTATCATTATCATTATTATTATTATCATTATCATCATCATCATTATCATTACCATTTTGATTGTTATAATTCTTATCACCAATATTATCAATATCTTTATTATCATCATCATTATCATAATCATCGTCATCATTCTTATCATTATCAACCTCATTGTTGTTATTATCATTATCCTCTTTCTTCTTCCTCGAAATTCGTTACCCACATTTATTATTTACAGAGAAAATATTTAAAGGAAGGATTTCTGAGGTTCAGGACATGAAGGATGGTATGGGAGGTGGAGAGGGAAGAAAAGAAAGGAGGGAGATAGAGAAAAGGGAGAGGAAAAGAAAAAAAGAAAAGGAAGATGAGGAAAGCGAAATAGGAGGGACTTGAGATGAGAGAAGAGTTCAAGAAGAGGAAAGGGATTGGAGTTAGCGAAGAAAAGGCAGGGAGAAGAGGATGTGGTTA
>NC_091568.1:35764923-35767423 GCF_042767895.1 Penaeus vannamei | reverse complement strand
CCGGTTTAATCCACGAATAATCCAGTGGCATGCTGCTGTCTCTCTCTCCATAGCCGCTGACCTGCGTGACCTCTGACCTCGAGAGGAGGACGTTATCCCCGCAGAGAGCACCTGTCAGTCGCCAACCACGAGGAAATCCACGACACATCTGCCGATCTGGTTCACGGTTTCGAACGCGCGATCGGTCGACAACCGTGTTCGAATCCTTAGCGTCGCAACACGATTTTTTTTTACGGTGAGAAATATACGTGTCGGAATACTGTACCTGTAACTCTAATAATTTCCATCTTTTTTATCATTAGGATTACTTTTATCACTAAACTGTTATTATTGGCCCTCCCCTGCCCTTCCTTTTTCATTGTGATGGATTACAGCCCCTATAGCAGTAACGAATAAGGCTTAGGAATTTATGAATGATTCAGGTAACAATATAGACATGGGTGTGCTGAAGGTTATGGCCAAATATCGACTAATCTACATCCACCGTCCTGTAAATGAAGGTATTACATCTATTACGTCAATTAATAATTGATTATTATAATGATAATAATGATAATAATATTATCACCAATAATAATGATACCAATAATAATGATGATAATAAAAATAACAATGATAACAAAAATGATGATAATAATAATAATAATGATAATAATAATAGTAATATTAACAATAATAATAGACACGGATACTAATTTGTTCCAAGACGCTTAGAAAAGCCACTGTTTTTTTCTTTTCTTTTTTTAATCTTCATTAGAGAAGTTTCTTCCCATCACACCCACTACTTATGGTGTCCCGCCCTTCGATGCCTCTTATTATACATCTAGCGCGCCCTCCCTCTTCCTTCATCCTATTTCTTCCTCAATATCTCTTCCTTTATCCTTCTCTCTTTCTTCATCCTATTTCTTACTTCATCCCTCTCTTCCTTCATCTTATCTATTCCTTCATCCTTCTCTCTTCTCTTCATCCTTCTCTCCTATCTCTTCCTCCTCCCTCTCTCTTCCTTCTTCCTATTTCTTCCTTCATCATATTTCTTCCTTCATCCCTCCCTCTTCCCTTATCCCTTCCTCTTCCTTCTCCCTATTTCTTTATCCCTCTCTCTTCCTTCTTCCTATCTCTTCCTCCATCCCTCTATCTTCCATTATCCTATTTCTTCCTTCTTCCCTCCCTCTTCCTTTATACCTCCCTCTTCCTTCATCCTATTTCTTCATCCCTCTCTCTTCTTTCTTCCTATCTCTTCCTTCATCCTATTTCTTCCTTCATCCCTCCCTCTTCCTTCTTCCTATTTCTTTATCCCTCTCTCTTCTTCCTATCTCTTCCTCCATCTTTCTCTTTTCCTTCATCCCTCTTTCTTCCTTCCTCCCTCCCTCTCCCCCCCTCTTCCTCCATCCTCTCTCCACTCTTTGAATACACGTCCAGCACCCCCGCCCCCCCCCCTCTCCCTAGCCCCCTATCCTATTCCCACTCACTGGAGCATCCTGGACCTCTCCCCCCCTCCCCCCTCCCCCCTCCTCCCTCACATTCTCTGGTTACACATCCTACAGCCCCCTTTTTACCTCCATCCTATCTCAACATCCTGGACCTCCTTCCTCTTCTTTTCATCCTTTTTCCCCAGTTTCTGAAACATCCTCGATCCATCTTCTTATCCTTCATCCTATACCCAATCTCTGAAACATCCTGGAGCCGCTTTCCTATTCTTCCCATCCTATCCCTACTCTCCGAAATATCCTGGACACCCAGCTCCTTCCCCCATCCTATCCCCATTCTCTGAAACATCCTTAACTTCCCGCTCCTCTTCCCGATCCTATCCCCACTCCTTCAAAGATCCTCGATTCCCTCCTCTTACCGCCATCCTATCTCCACTAAATGAAACATCCTAGACGCCCTCCCATCCTATCCCCACTCCTTGAAGCATCCTGGACCCCCCTCCTCTTCCCCCCATCCTATCCCCACTCCTTGAAGCATCCTGGACCCCCCCTCCTCTTCCCCCCATCCTATCCCCACTTCTTGAAACATCCTGGACCCCCCCCCTCCTATCCCCACTCCTTCAAACATCCTGGACCCCCCTCCTCCTTATCCCTCATCCTATCCCCACTAACTAGAACATCCTGGACCTCCCACCTGCGCTCAACACCTGAACACCTGTCGCTCAAGTGTAGCAGAAAAGCGACATTCAGGTTGGGTGTGTTTCTGCTCTTTCTGCTACAAACTTTCGCTACAATTTAGCAGTTGCTCTTGTTTTCTAATCGCTTGTATTTTTTTTTTTTCCTTCGCATCAAGCTGACTTCGCATTTTTAGTGCTTGTTATTTGTCTAAGAAAATAATCTGAAGGAGAAATCAGGTAAGCCAACCGTAGAGTGGAACTGGCGGAGGAGTCATTTTTGCCAAGTCAGTGCAAAAGCGATACATCTAGTATATATGTATAAATATATATATATATATATATATATATATATATATATATATATATATATATATATATAGTGTGTGTGTGTGTGTG
>NC_091568.1:35749923-35754923 GCF_042767895.1 Penaeus vannamei | reverse complement strand
CCATAACCCTGTCAGAGTCACAGTCACGGAGGAGTCAGAGAATTGACCTCAATATGTCACTGATAAAAGAAGAGAAAAGGGTAGAGAGAGAGAAACAAAAAGAAGAAAAAGACAGGTCTAGAGAGGGATAGATAAAGCGTTAAGCGAAATGAAAAGAGATTTGTGATTTGTAATTGTATAATTTGGAGTGGGAGAGAGAGAGAGAGAGAGAGAGAGAGAGAGAGAGAGAGAGAGAGAGAGAGAGAGAGAGAGAGAGAGAGAGAGAGAGAGAGAGAGGGAGAGGGAGAGGGAGAGGAGAGGAGAGAGAGAGAGAGAGAGAAAGAGACAGACAGATAAAGCGTGAGGAGTGAGAGAGAAAGAGAGAGAAAGAGAAAGAAAAAAAGAAAGAAAGAGACAGACAGACAGGCAAACAGAAAGACAAAGACAAATCTTGCAAGAGCGAAAGAGAGAGAGATAAAAAGAAAGAAGAGAGCGAAAATAAGAAAAAAAGTGAGAAACAGAAAGACGAGATAGACAAAACCACAGAAACCGTAACTTTGAACGAATCTTACTCTCTTTGTTTTTTTGTGGACATTATTATTTTTATCATTTTCATTTATTATTATTATTACCATTATTATTATTATTATTATTATTATTATTATTATTATTATTATTATTATTATCATTATTATTATTATTATTATTATTATTATTATTATCATTATTGCTATTATCATTATTATCATTATTATTATTATTATTATTATTATTATTATCATTATTGCTATTATCATTATTATCATTATAATTATTATTATTATCATTATTATTATTATTATTATTATCATTATTATTATTATTTTTATTATTATTATTATTATTATTATTATTATTATTATTATTATTATTATTATTATTATTATTATTATTATTATTATTATTATTATTATTGTTATTATTATTATTATTGCTATTATCATTATTATTATTGTAATTATTATTATCATTATTATTGTTATTATTATTATTATTATAATTATTATTGTGATTATTATTATTATCTTTATCATTATTATTATTATTATTATTATTATTATTATTATTATTATTATTATTATTATTATTATTATTATTATTATTATTATTATTATTATTATTGTTGTTATTATTATTATTATTATTATTATTATTATTATTATTATTATTATTATTATTATTATTATTATTATTATTATTATTATTATTATTATTATTATTATTATTATTATTATTATTATTGTTGTTATTATTATTATTATTGCTATTATCATTATTATTATTATAATTATTATTATCATTATTATTGTTATTATTATTATTATTATCATTATTGTTGTGATTATTATTATTATCTTTATCATTATTATTATTATTATTGTAATTATCATCATCATCATTATTATTATTATTATTATTATTATCATTATTATTATTATTATTATTATTATTATTATTATTATTATTATTATTATTATTATTATTATTATTATTGTGATTATTAGTATCTTTATTATTATTGTCATCATTATTATTGTTGTTATTGTTGTTATTTTTTTTTTTTTTGGGGGGGGGGTTATGCGTTCTATACTATTTCACATTTTTTTCTCCAATTTATTTCTATTTTGGCTATTGATGTGTTCTTTGTTTTATTTGTTTTCAGTGTTTTCTTTTTGTTGTTGTTGTTGTTGTCTTTGTTGTGTTACTTTTAGCCGTTAGAAGATAATTTAGATTTCTGTATTTTATTGCGCTCTCATTTAAAGGAATGAGTCTTTCAAAACCGCAGAAAAGTAAAAAAAAAAAAAAAAAAAAAAAAAAATAGGAATTAGGAACTCGCTTCTCCTCCCTTCCCCTCCCTCTCCCTCTCCCTTCCTCTACCCCCTCCCTCTTCATTCCCCTTCCCCTTTCCCCCCATCCCCCTCCCCCTCCCTTCCCCTTCCCCTACCCCCTCCCCATCCCTTCCCCTTCCCCTTCCCCTCCCCTCCCTTTCCCTTCCCCTTCCCTCTCCCCCTCCCTTCCCCTATCCCCTACCTTCTACTCCAATCACTTCTCCCTCTTCCCTTTATTCTTCCTTTACCTTTACTCCCACCTTTCTGTCTATCAGCAACCCCCCCCCCCACTTCTCTTTCTAGCCCCCATTTCCACCCTATCTTTCCCTCTACTCCCTCCCCTCCCCCCCTTTCATTCCACCCAACCCCAATCTGTTCTTCTACACACTATTTCCAAACATATATTTTTTTTATTCTGCTTCTACCCCTACTCCCCACCTTTTATTCTACCCCCACTTCCAGCCCTGACCTTACCCTCTACCCCCATGTTTCACCCCCCCCCCCTTTCCTTCTAACCCCCACCTTTTATTTTACCCCACCTGTTCTTTTAAGCCCCCCCCCCTCCCTCGACCCTCACTTCCACCTTTTCCTTCTACCCCCACTTCCAACCCCACACCTTATCCTCTACCCCCCACTTCCACCCCCACCCCTACCCCTCCCCCCTCCACCCCTACCCACAGACCTCGAGAGGGTGTGTCCCTGAATAGTCGTGTTTACATCCCGTTTTGTAGGCCTCATTCCCCCCTCCCCCCCCCCTCCCCCCTCCTCCCCTCCACCCCCCCACCCCCCACCCCCCACCCCCCATCTCCGTGACCGCAGGCTACCGAATTGCCGGTGAACCGTCGCTCGCCTCTCGGTGAACCGGAAGTGGCAGCTGAACGTGTGTGACTGTAAGGAAGAAGTGAAAGAACGTGTGTGTAGGTCTAGTTATATGTAGAGGGACGTGTTTATGTTTGTGTTGGTATGTGTTTGTGTTTTGACGTGTGTGTGTTTGTGTGTGCGTGTTTATTTTTTAGTGTGTGTTTGTGCGTGTGTGTGTGTGTGTGTGTGTGTGTGTGTGTGTGTGTGTGTGTGTGTGTGTGTGTATGGTTTAGTGTGTGCGTGTGTGTGCCTGTGTAAGTGTTAGTGTGTGTTTGTATTTTCGTGTGTGAGTGTGTCTTAGTGTATGTATGTGCGCACGCGTGTGTGGGTGTATGTTTAATAAATATACCGTACATATCATTTCCAGCGATCTCTAAAACCAATGTTTATTTATTTCTCCCTCATTTAAAAAAAAATGCTATATGATAAAAAAAAAAATAAATAAAAATAAAAATCATCCACATGTCCCTTAAAACAACAGCGCAACCACACGCCAACATACCACATATATTACCCTTCACACTCCTCCTGTTGTTAAAGAGTCACCCTTCACCCTTTCCTTTAAATCATCCTCCTTTTTCCTCCTCCTTTTTCCCTCTTTTTCATCCCTCTATCTTACCTTCCCCACCACCTCTCCCCTCCCCCTTCCCCACCTCCTTCCCCACCACCCTCATTCACCCATCTTCCTTAATTCATTGTGATTCCTTTTATTATTTTTGTTATTAGCGTTATTATTATTATTGTTGTTATTATTTTATTATTATTATTATTATTATTATTATTATTATTATTATTATTATTATTATTATTATTATTATTATTATTATTATTATTGTTATTGTTATTATTATTATTATCATTATTATTATGATTATTGTTATTATTATTATTATTATCATTATTATTATTATTATCATCATCATCATTATTACTATTATTATCATCATTGTTATTATTATTATAACTATTATCATCATTATTATCATTGTTATTATTATCCTTATTACCATTATTATTAGCATTACCATTATCATTATCATTATTATTATCATTATTATTATTATAATTATTTTATTGTTATTATTATCATTATTATTATTATTATTATTATAATTATTATTATTATTATTATTATTATTATTATTATTATTATTATTATTATTATTATTATTATTATTATTATTATTATTATTATTATTATCATTATTATTATTAGCATTAGCATTATTGTTATGATTATTATCATTATTATTATTTTCCCTCCACTTTTCCAGTCCCCTATCCCTCCCTCCTCCCCCCCTCCCCCCTCCCCCCCCCCCCCCCCTCCCCCAAGAACCACAGGGGAGCGTGCGTAAACTTCCTTGAACAATAAAAAAACGGTCTCCTGTTTTTTACTGTTCATTTATTGTTCATGTTTATGTTCATCTGGATCATAAGGACGCGAATCAATGACCTTTTTTGGACATGAACATTTTTTGGGGCTTTTTCATTTTCTTTTTTTTTTCTACTTCGTCTTCATTCTTTTTCTTTTTCTTTTCTTTTTCTTTTTGTCTTATTCTTCTTCGTTTTTATGTTTTTCTTCTTCGTCTTCATCTTCATATTTTTATTTTCTTGTTATTTTCTCTTATTCTTCTTCATTTTTTTTTCTTCGTCTTCCTTTTCTTCTTTTTCTTTTCTCTTATTCTGTTTTATTTTTTCCATTTTCATCTTCTATTTATTCTTTTTTCCCTTTCTCTTCTTTCTTTCTGTCTTTCTTTCTTTCTTTTTTTTTGTTCTCAAAATTTCGGAAGGTGTATGAATGCTTCATCATATTGACAGACGCACACACACACACACACACACACACACACACACACACACACACACACACACACACACACACACACACACACACACACACACATGTATACAAATGTGTACATACATACTGTACAGAGCAATGTACGTTTCCAGGTTTGAATAGACCGTGAGAATGCTGCTATAAATGATAATGATAATAATAATGATAATAATAATAGTAATAATGATCCTACTGCTACTACTATTACTACTGCTAATGATAGTAATAATGATGATAATTATGATAATAATAATAATAATAATAATAATAATAATAATAATAATAATAATAATAATAATAATAATGATAATAATGATAATGATAATGATAATGATAATGATAATGATAATGATAATAATAATAAGGATAATGATAATGATGATAATGATGATAATAATAATAATGATAATGATAATGATGATAATAATGATAATGATAATGATAATGATAAT
>NC_091568.1:35734923-35737423 GCF_042767895.1 Penaeus vannamei | reverse complement strand
AAGGAAGAAAAGAAAGAAAAGGAAACAAGAAGAAAATATACAACCAAAACAAAGAAAAGGAAAAAGAAAGAAGAAAAAAGAAAGAATGACAAGAGAAATGACATAATGAGAAACAAAGACGAGGATAGAAGCAAGGTGAGGAGCAGGAGATGAAGCAAGATATAGGACAAGCAGCAGCAGGAGGCACGAGTAGGAGGAGGGAGAAAGAAGGAAGAGAGAGATAGTCATTCCTGAGTTAACGCTGGACTTGGCACAGAAATCCGAGGTGAGGGGAGGGGGGAGGGGCAGGGGGGAAGGGGGGAGGAGGAATGGCAGGGGGAGGAGGAAGGGGGGAGGGGCAAGGGGGAAGGGAAGGAGAGAAACGGCAGGGGAAGAGGGGAAGGGAGGGGGGAGGGGGACGGGCAGGGGGAAGGGGGGAGGGGCGATCAGGGGGGAGAAGGGGGGGAAGGGCCGTGCAGGGAGCGAGGGGGGAGGGGCGTGCAGGGGCAGGGGGGGGCGTGCAGGGGCAGGGGGGAAAGGGAGGGTATGACCCCTATCTTCCGCGGGTCATCCTCTCACACTGCATCATCTACCTAGCTATTTGTTCTTTGTCCTTTCTCTTCTTTGTTTGTCTGTTTTTTAAACCTTATTTATCTACTACTGTTACTCTTCATCCTTATGGTGCTTTTGTTATTATAATTCTATTTATTTTATTGCTTATGTTGGTCTTATTATCACTGTTGTTGTTATCGTTATTGTTATTTTGTTGTGGTTGTAATAATATATATATATATATATATATATTGTCATTCTCTATACTTCCTGTTTGCGTTTGTTTCTCCTTTCTTTCTTTTCTTTCCTCTCTCTGTTGCGATGCTGGAATAAGATCGGAAAGTCGCATCTGCAAGGAAAGTAAATTCGGAAAGATACCTTCAGTTGGTAATGATACGGAGAGTTTACAAGGACGATGCGTCATTTTGTAGTTTTTCTCTCGCCGCCTCTCTCTTCTTTCTCTCTCTCTCTCTCTCTCTTTCTTTCTCCCTCCCTCTCTCTCTCTCTCTCTCTCTCTCTCTCTCTCTCTCTCTCTCTCTCTCTTTCTCTCTCTCTCTCTCTCTCCCTCCTCCGCTATCTTTCTCTCTCTCTCTCTCTCCCTCTCTCTCTCTCTCTCTCTCTCTCTCTCTCTCTCTCTCTCTCTCTCTCTCTCTCTCTCTCTCTCTTGCGTGCGTGCGTTCGTGTGCTCTCCTTCGCTCTCTCTCTCTCTCTCTCTCTCTCTCTCTCTCTCTCTCTCTCTCTCTCTCTCTCTCTCTCTCTCTCTCTCTCTCTCTCTCTGTTCTTTCTTTGCGTCTCTATCATGCGTCTTCTTGTACTTTTTCTCTCGTCGCCTCTCTCTCTTTCATTCTCAGTCGTACTCTATGTGAGTGTGTGTCTGTCTTTGTGCATTTCACTCTCTCTCTCTCTCTCTCTTTCTCTCTCTTTCTCTTTCTCTGAGTCTCTTTCTCTCTCTCTCTCTGTGAGTCTCTCTCTTTCTCTCTCTGCTCTCTCTCTCTCTCTCTCTCTCTCTCTCTCTCTCTCTCTCTCTCTCTCTCTCTCTGTGTGTGTGTGTGTGTGTGTGCGTGTGTATTGTGTGTGTGTGTGTGTGTGTGTGTGTGTGTGTGTGTGTGTGTGTGTGTGTTTATAAAGTTACTCTCTCTCTCCTCACACGCGAGGAGAATGGTAGTTTGTGGCTGGCTTAGCTTATGGTGCCATGACGTTCGAAGCACTTGCAGATATGGCTCGCAAATATTGTGGCGGAGGGAACTTTCTTTTTTAGCGGGAGAAATGTTTTTTTGCAGTTCTTTGGTTGTTCTTCTCTTTCTCTCTCTCTCTCTATCTATCTATCTCTCTATCTATCTATCTCTATCTATCTCTCTCTCTATCTATCTATCTGTCTATCTATCTGTCTAGCTATCTATTTATCTATCTCTTTTTTTCTCTCTCTCTCTCACTTTCTTTCTCTTTCTCTTTGTCTCTCTCTCTCTCTCTTTCCTTATGTATATATCTTTTTCTCCATCCCTTCCCCTCTCTCTCTCCCTCTCCCCGCTCTGTCTCTTTCTTTCTTTTTAACCATGTATATCTCTTTCTTTACCCCCACCCCCCGTCGTCTCTCTCTCTCTCTCTCTCTCTCTCTCTCTCTCTCTCTCTCTCTCTCTCTCTCTCTCTCTCTCTCTCTCTCTCTCTCTCTCTCTCTCTCTCTCCCTCCCTCTCTCTCCCTCCTCCTTCTCTCCCTCCCTCCCTCCCTTCCCCACCTCCTCTCCCTCCCTCCCTGTCCCTCCTTCCCTCCCTCCCTCCCTCCTTCCCTCCCTCCCTCCTTTCCCTCCCTCTCTCCTTCCCTCCTTTCTCTCTCCCTCCCTCCTTCCCTCCTTCCCTCCCTCCCTTCCTCCCTCCCTCCCCCTCCCTCTCTCTCTTCTTCTTCTCCTCCACTCTTCATCCACGGCCTCTCCCTTCTCCACACTTCAGACAAGGAAGCAGGGAATCGATTACA
>NC_091568.1:35709923-35712423 GCF_042767895.1 Penaeus vannamei | reverse complement strand
GGAGGGGTTATGAGGAGTGGAGGAGGGGGTTGTGGGGTTGGGGTTTGGGTGGGGGAGAGGTGGTGGGGTAGGGGTGCGGATGTGTGGGGGAGGGGTTATGAGGGATAGTGGGGTTGGGTAGGGGTTTGGGTGGGGGGAGGTTGAGGGTGGTGGTGGGTGGTGGGGGGTAGGGGTGTGGATGTGGGGGAAGGGTTATGAGGGATAGAGGGGGTTGGGGGGTAGGGGTTTGGGTGGGGGAGGCTGGCAGGGAGGTTGGGTGAGTACTTCTATATTCTTATGTATAGAAGTAGTTTTCTCTCTCTTTCTTTTCTTCTTCTCTCTGTTTTTTTTTTGTCTTCTCTCTTTCTCTCTCTCTCTGTTGTCTTCTCCTCTCTCTCTCTCTCTCTCTCTCTCTCTCTCTCTATCTCTCTCTCTCTCTCTCTCTCTCCCTCTCTCTTTCCTTTTTTTTTTTACTTAGCTTTGAATATTGTTATAAAAGATGGTATCACTGATTAATCACCCTACTATGACATTACCATTCAATGTATTTTCATTTTTCGAGCAAAAAGAGGAAGAAAAAAATGAAAAAAAGAAAGGAGACAAGTAAACCAATGATTTTTCCTTCCCTCTACGCCCCCCTTGCATATATAAATAAAATCACTTTCAAAGATTTTAAAGAAAAAAAAGATATTCTTAGTCTATATATTGATGATGAATTAATCTAATCATTATTAAACTTATGATCTGATCATGGTCCTGTTAAGAGAATATAATAACAGACTAATGAACCTCTGAGCTTAAGAAAACAAAAATAATAATAATAACAAAAAAACTCTTATCTGTAGCATTTACAACAGACAAAATATTACCAACATCACCAATACAGCAAGAAATATTATTGCCAACAACAAAAAAATTCCACCACCACCACTACAACAACAGCAAAAATAAAATCATCGCCAACAACAGAAACAACAACAGGTAGTAAAAATAAAAATAGCTTCAATACTATCAGTAACAAAAAACTACAACAACAACAATAAACAGCAACAGTAGCAATAAACAGCAACAGCTGCAATAAACAACAATAGTAACAATAAACAATAACAACATTAGCAATAAACAACAACAAAGGTAGCAATAAACAACAACAACAGCAACAGTAGCAATAAACAACAGCAACAACAACAACAACAGTAGCAATAAACAACAACAACAACAACAACAGTAGCAATAAACAATAACAACAACAGTAACAATAAACAACAACAACAACAGTAGCAATAAACAACAACAACAACAGTAGCAATAAACAACAACAACAACAGTAGCAATAAACAATAACAACAACAGTAGCAATAAACAACAACAACAGCAATACCCCAACAGCAACAGTAGCAATAAACAACAACAACAGTAGCAATAAACAACAACAACAACAGTAGCAATAAACAACAACAACAGTAGCAATAAACCAACAAAAAACAACAACAACAACAACAGCAATAAACAACAAAAACAACAGAAGCAATAATCAACAATAACAACAGTAGCAATAAACAACAACAACAACAGTAGCAATAAACAACAACAGCAACAGAAGCAATAAACAACAACAACAACAGTAGCAATAAACAACAACAACAACAGTAGCAATAAACAACAACAACAACAGAAGCAATAAACAACAACAACAACAACAGTAGCAATAAACAACAACAACAACAACAACAGTAGCAATAAACAACAACAACAACAGTAGCAATAAACAACAACAACAACAACAACAGTAGCAATAAACAACAACAACAACAGTAGCAATAAACAACAACAACAAAAGTAGCAATAAACAACAACAACAACAGCAACAGAAGCAATAAACAACAACAAAACAAATCCTCGTCTTCTTCCTCGCTGTAACTTCTCAAATTATCCTGTTGCTTTTCATTTGTTTGTTTGTTTGTTTTTTTCCCTCCAAGAATAAAATTCTTCCTTTCGCTTCTATGGCTTTCTATTTCCATTTCCTTGTCTTCTTCCTCTTTTTTTTTGTATTAGAAAATCATGTTGCAAAAATTTCAAGACGGGGAAGAAAATTTGCAGCGCGAAGCCATTTTGCGAGGATTGAGACGATGGCGAACGCGTTATTTTTTTCCGACTTGTTGCATGATTTTTGCTTAAATTTCGCAGTAGAGAAACTGAAATGCACGTTGGGAAATAAGGAAAAAGATTCTTTTCCTTCCGTTATTACCGTTGTTTATGCTGATTCCCTGTTTCTCTTTCGTTTTTATCGTTTTTTTTTTTACTTATTCTCGTATACTTACTGGATATGAAAGTGTTCGAAAGTGATGGCGGTTACTTCTTTTAGCCGCTTTTTCCTCTTTATTATATAATAAAGTAGTTTAAATTGAAAAAAATGGACGACAAAAAAAATGTACTTATGGCGAAAGGTGAAAGGAGAGAATCTGAATAAAAGTTTAGAAGAAGGATAAGCGATGATAAAAGAGAAATAGTATTTTATGAA
>NC_091568.1:35693000-35695500 GCF_042767895.1 Penaeus vannamei | reverse complement strand
CATTGCTATCATCACCAATTTTATTGTTATTATTATCATTATTATTTTCAGAAGTATTAGTAGTAACAGCATCATTGGACAATCATTATTATTATTATTACTATCATTATTATTACTACTTCTATTACTATAATTATTATTGTTATCATTACTAATATTATCATTGCCATCATCATCATTATTTCTATTGTTATTATCATCCTGATTGTTATCATTATCATCATTATGATTGTTGTCATTATTATCATCATTTTCATTATCATTGTTATTGTTATCTTAATTACCATCATTATCAGTATCAGTATCAGTTCTTATTATCAATATCTTTATCATCATCGTTATTAATAATGTTTTCATTATTGTTATTGTCATTATCATCTTTATTATTATCCTAATTATTCTTATTATTAGGCTTATCATAACGTGCTATTATTATCATCATAATTATTATAATCGTCATTATCTTTATCGTTATCATCATTATTATCATTACCATTTTTATTACCATTATCATCAGTTTCCATCATTATTGTCATCAACACCTTCATTATTACAATAATAACCACTATTTATACTACTATCGCTAATACGTTCATCATATTCACCATTATCCCTATCACTATAATCAATTATCCGTCAGTTACACACATTTCTTCATTTTCTTTCTCCTCCTTCTATCCCTTTTCTTCGCCTCTTCTTGGAATTCATCTTTCCATCTCCTCCTCCTTTCTTAGAGGAGGTGGGCGTCGTAAACCTGTTGTAAAGAGGCGTTATTCCTCCTTTTGTGTGGGCGGGGGTGGGCGTGATGTGGGCGGTCGTCTTTTTATCATCATTGTTATTATTATCAGTGTTGTTATTATTATTGTTATCATTGTTATTATTATTGTTGTTATCATTATCATTATTATTATTATTGTTTTTATTGTTATCATTACTATTATTGTTATCATTATTATTATTATCATTTGTATTTTATTATTATTATTATTATCATTATTATCATTATTATTACTATCATCATTACTATTATTATTATCATTATTATTATTATTGTTATTATCATTATTGTTATTATTATTATTGTTATCACTATTATCATTATTCTTATTATTATTATCATCATCATTATTATTATTATTATTATTATTATCAATGTTATTATTATTATCATTATTATTATTATTATCATTATTATTATTATTATTATTACTATAATTATTACTATTATTATTATTATTATTATTATTATTATTATCATTATTATTATTATTATTATTATTATTATTATTATTATTATTATTATTATTATCATGTTACTTAGTTTATGATCTTTTTATAATCGTGTTATTGATGCTATTCTCTCAAAGATGTGACTGTTATTGGTATTTGTGTCTAATGAAATAAAAAGAAAGAAAGAAAAAAGAAAAATCGGATATTTACAGTTTTAAGTAAAGGTACAATGTTCAAAGAAACGTTAAGTTCAATATCTTGAAGCACTTACGGACATATGATCACACACACACACACACACACATGAACATACACACACACACACACACACACACACACACACACACAAACATGAACATACACACAAAAACACACACACACACACACACACACACACACACACACACACACACACACACACACACACACACACACACACATACATACATACATGAACATACGCACACAAACACACACACCTGCAAACTTACATACACTAAAAACTCCAAGCTAACACATACACAAATAATAAACAGACACACGTACACACAGACCCTTAGAAACAACAAACAAAGGATAGTTAACGGTTTCAAAGCAGAAAAGACCACAAATCCCACATTTATAGGGTGCTTATGTTCTTTATCCCCTCAAGCGACCACTCGCGAGGACAGCACAGGTAAAAGGTAAATAGATTGGTTAAGGACTTGAGATCGGCCTCTGTAACCTACTTTCCAAGTTTTTCCTATTTCGTGATTTTAAACTCTGAAAATTCTTGGTACTCAGTCGAATGGTTTATAATTCTTTATATGAATGTGTTGTTTTAGTTATATTAATCTTGTAATTATATACTGGATTTGAATGTGGTGAATTATATGTACTTACACTTCCCTTTACATTGTGGAGTGGAGATGAATTCATTAGTAATACTATTATTGGTGTTGTCATAACTATCATTACCATTATTAATATTCTACTACTATTACTACCACTACGGCTACTAATTCTCCTTCTACAACTACTATTACTATTTCTACTTTTACTACGATTGCTGCTATACTAATATTAGTACTGTTAATACTACAACTATTACTACGACTACTGTATCTTATACTTTCACTACTACTACTTTTACTAGCACTACTACTACTACTACTACTAGTAGTAGTAGTAGTACTACTACTACTACTACTTCTACTGCTACTACAACTAGTACTACTACTACTACTAGTACTACTACTACCACCATTACTATTACTACTGCTACTACTAC
>NC_091568.1:35683570-35687500 GCF_042767895.1 Penaeus vannamei | reverse complement strand
CCCTTCCTTCCTTTAACTCTACTTTAACCCCTCCTTACACTTCCTCTAAAACCGTCCCCTTACCTCCACTCTTAACCCCCTTCCTCTATTACCCCCTAACCCCCCCTCACCCCCCCCCCCCCATCCTCTCCTCTCTAAAACCGTCCCCATTACCTCTACTCTAACCCCCTTCCTCTATTACTTCTTAACTTCCTTCTTAACTCTACTTTAACCCCTCCTCCTTACGCTTACTCTAAAACCGTCGCCATTACCTCCACTCTAACCCCTTCCTCTATTACCCCCTAACTCCCCTCACCCCCCCCCATCCTCTCCCTCTCTAAAACCGTCCCCTCTCTTACCTCCACTCTAACCCCTTCCTCTATTACCCCCCCCCTAACCCCCCTCACCCCCCCATCCTCTCCTCTCTAAAACCGTCCCCATTACCTCTACTCTAACCCCTTCCTCTATTACTCCCCCCCTTAACCCCCTCACCCCCCCATCCTCTCCTCTCTAAAACCGTCCCCCCCTTACCTCTACTCTAACCCCTTCCTCTATTCCTCCCCCCCTAACCCCCTCACCCCCCTCACCCCCCCCCATCTTTCCTCTCTAAAACCGTCCCCCTTACCTCCACTCTAACCCCTTCCCTCTATTACCCCCTCACCCCCCTCACCCCCCCTCCCCCCCATCCTCTCCCTACCCTCTCTAAAACCGTCCCCCCCTTTACCTCTACTCTAACCCCTTCCTCTATTACCCCCTCCCCCGTCACCCCCTCACCCCCCCATCCTCTCCCTCTAAAACCGTCCCCCTTACCTCCACTCTAACCCCTTCCCTTCATTCCTCCCCCTAACCCCCCCTCGTCCCCCCATCCTCTCCTCTAAAACCGTCCCCATTACCTCCACTCTAACCCTTCCCTCTATTACTCCCCCTAACCCCCTCCACCCCCCCATCCTCTCCTCTCTAAAACCGTCCCCATTACCTCTACCTCTAACCCCTCCTCTCTATTACTTCTAACTTCCTTCTTAACTCTACTTTAACCCCTCCCTCCTTACACTTACTCTAAAACCGTCCCCCTTACCTCCACTCTAACCCCATCCTCTATTACCCCTAACCCCCTCACCCCCCCTCCTCACCTCTACTCTAACCCCCCTTCCTCTATTACCCCCCTAACCCCCTCACCCCCCTCACCCCCCCCCCATCCTCTCCTCTCTAAAACCGTCCCCATTACCTCTACTCTAACCCCTTCCTCTATTACTCCCCCCCTTAACCCCCTCACCACCTCCCCCCCTCCCCCCCCATCCTCTCCTCCCTACCTGAAGACACAGATGTCCTCAAAGCGTAAGGCTTTCTGGGGGCTAGTTAATGGCATTGAGGAGAAGGGAGATTGCGGGCGGCGGTTTCTGGTGTGGGAAGTGGGGGAGAGGGGAATATATTTTGAGTGTTAAGTTTATAATATGTGTGTGTGTGTGTGTTTGTGTGTGTGTGTGATGTATGTGTGTGTGTGTATGTATATATATATATATATATATATATATATATATATATATATATATATATATATATATATATATATATATATATGTGTGTGTGTGTGTGTGTGTGTGTGTGTGTGTGGGTGTGTGTGGGTGTGTGTGTGTGTGTGTGTGTGTGTGTGTGTGCATATATATACACACATATACATATACATATATTCGTGTGTGTTTGCGTGTTAGAAAGAGAAAGAGAGAGAGAGAGAGAGAGAGAGAGAGAGAGAGAGAGAGAGAGAGAGAGAGAGAGGAGAGAGAAAGAAAGAGTGAGAGAGAGAGAGAGAGAGAGAGAGAGAGAGAGAGAGATAGAGATGGATAGATAGTTATATAGATATATAGATTGATAGACAGACAGATTGATTGATAGACAGATATTACATCTTATGCTTTCAATAATAACTTTTGTTATGATGAATTATGCATGGAAATGTAACTTTCAGCTTTGGATACCTACCTGGAGGGCATCGAAATCACTAAACGTATTTGTGTTAATAAAAAAAAGAAATTTATTATGATTAGATGTCTCATGTATGTAAACCTAAGACATAAGAATTAGTTCTTAAAATCACGTTTATGTAAATATATAGATACAATAACATATCTACCGTGTGTGTGTATGTGTGCACTTTCCCTTGTCCACGTGTACGCACACACATACGCATATATCTACGTACAGAAATGCAAACATACAAAAACATACAAACATTCTTACATTCTTGCACTTCCCATTTGTTCTTCTTTACGAAACTAAATTACTTTCAGCTCATTTTCAGCACATAGAAAGTGAAGAAGCCACAGTCCATGAGAAGGTGAACTTTCTATATTGGAATAAATTATATCTTAATAATTGGGGAATCTAAAACATGGGGCTGTGTAATAATGAAATAGACAAGGTGTGAATTTCGAGAAAGAGAAGAGAGGAGAGAAGATAACAAGAGGATGAAGGAGGAGGAGGAGGAAGAGGAGAAAGTTGTGTGGGAAAAGGAAGATTTGTCTCCCTCTTCTTAGCCTCATCTTCTCTCCTGCCCCTTCCTGGACTCCACCCCCCTCCCCCTCCACCTACTCCTTCCTAGCCCCTCCTAGTCTCCTGCCCCTTCCTGGACTCCACCCCCCTCCCCCACCTCCTACTCCTTCCTAGCCCCTCCTAGTCTCCTGCCTCTTCCTGGGACCCTATCCTACCCCTTCCTGGACCTCCCTCCCACCTCCTCCTAGCCCCTCTTTCTCTCCTCCTACCCTCTCTTCTTGGCCCTGCCTTCTACACCCCCTCCTTAAAGCCCCTCCCTCCTTTCCTCTCGTTTACCCTTCATCCTTACTCCTTCGCTCTAACCCCCCCTCCCCCCACCCCTTCGTCCTTCCTATCCTTTCATCTTAACCCCCCTCACCACCCCCCCACCCCCACCCCCCACCTCATCCCACCCTCTCTCCTACCATGCTTCATCTCCCCTTCTTACCCCATTCCGCCCTCCCCCCCCTTTCCTGATACCCCCCCCCTCTCTCCACCACCTCCCCCAATTTCCCCTAAACAACCTCCCCCAGGAAATGTTAGGCATGGAGGGGGAGGGGGGGAGGGGGAAGGAAAGGGGGGGGGGTACAGAATACCTTACCCTGGGGCTAAACAGGTGCGAAAGGAAGAAGAGAAAGAGAAAGATAGAGGCAGATAAGAAGGGAGACGAGGAGGGAATAACTACCTGTCTGTCTGTCTGCTTATTTTCTTTACGTACAAAGGAAGAAGAGAAAGCGTGAAGAGAGAGAAGGAGAGAGGAAGAACTAGTGAGAGCAAGAGAGTAAAGGAAGTAAGAAGAAGAATGAATAGAAGAATAAATCAATAAATACATAAGAACTTAAGATAAAAACAAGAGAAAATGGGAAGAGAAGAGAATGAATCAGAAAGAAAACAAAACAAAACAGATAAACATGAAAATAGAAAATAATTTTACCGTTTGAACAACAAAAGAAGCAAACAAAAGATAACAAGATAAACAAAATAAACTGATAAAGACCAAATAAAGAAAGAAAGGAAAGAAAGAAAGAAAAAGAAGAAGACAATGAACAAAAACAAAACAAAAAAACTCGATACACCACGCACGCACCGAACCATAAATTACAACTCGAAAGAAAGAAAACAAACAAACAAACAAACAAAAAATCTCCGATACGTGAAATTCCGACGAGATCAGGAGACAGTGATGCTGCATATCTCCGCCAGAGGGAATCCCGGAGAAAACTGTCGCTTGCGCCTATTCCCTGGTTATTCTCTCTTTCTCTGTCTTCCTGTCTTTCTCTCGGTCTTGTCGCGGTATCCATTGTGCTTTCTCTCTCTGTCTGTGTCTGTGTTTTACTTTTTCGTTGTTTCTTTCTCTCTCTACCTCTTGATATATATATATATATATATATATATATATATATATATATATATATATATATATAT
>NC_091568.1:35629896-35632396 GCF_042767895.1 Penaeus vannamei | reverse complement strand
GGAGGGAGGGAGGGAGGGAGCCTAGGGGAGGAAAACTACAAAGGAGGTGAGTGAAGGAGGGGGGTTGGGGAATGTAGAAGGGAGGGGGGGTAATTAAGGATGGGTGTTGGGGGGGGGGGGACTAAGGGAAGGGAGGTGAGGGAAGGGAAGGAAGAAGAAGAGAAGGATGAGGAGGAGGAAGAGGAGAGAGAGAGAGAGAAAGAAAGAAAGAAAGAGAGAGAGAGAGAGAGGAAGAAAGAAAGAAATATTGAAAAGGATAGAGAGAAAGAAAAAAATAGAAAAAAATAAATAGATAAAGAAAGGGAGAGAGAGAGAACGCGCACGCGCTTGCGCACACTAAAACACACACCCCTCCATCTTCGCCATTTTCTTAAGGTCAATGGAAACCGCAACTTAACCCATTTATCCAAAATAGCTTTCCTGCTCACCTGTTCACCTGTTCTCCTGTTCACCTGCGCATCTGTTCACCTGTTGACCTGCGCACCTGTTCACCTCTTCACCTGCTCACCTGTTCTTCTGTTCACCTGCGCATCTGCTCACCTGAGCTTCTGTTCACCTGTTCACCTACTCACCTGCGCATCTGTTCACCTGCTCACCTCTTCACCTGCTCACCTGTTCTCCTGTTCACCTGTTCACCTGCTCACCTGAGCATCTGTTCACCTGTTCACCTACTCACCTGCGCATCTGTTCACCTGTTCACCTGCGCATCTGCTCACCTGAGCATCTGTTCACCTGTTCACCTGCTCACCTCTTCACCTGCTCACCTGTTCTCCTGTTCACCTGTTCACCTGTTCGACTGTTCATCTGCTCACCTCTTCACCTGCTCACCTGTTCTTCTGTTCACCTACGCACCTGCGCACCTATTCACCTGCTCACCTGAGCATCTGTTCACCTGTTCACCTGCGCACCTATTCGCCTGCTCACCTGTTCACCTTTATATATACATACATATGTATATATATATATATATATATATATATATATATATATATATATATATATATGTGTGTGTGTGTGTGTGTGTGTGTGTGTGTGTGTGTGTGTGTGTGTGTGTGTGTGTGTGTGTGTGTGTGTGTGTGTGTGTGTGTATACATATATATATATATATATATATATATATATATATATATATATATATATATATATATATATATATATATATATATGTATATATATATATGTATATATATATATGTATATATATATATGTATATATATATATATATATATATATGTATGTATGTATGTATGTATGTATACGTACATACATACATACATACATACATAGATTGATCGGTGGCTAGATAGATAGATAGTTAGATAACAGATAGACAGAGAAGCAGGTAGATGGATTGTTAAATAGGTATATAGATAGGTAGATTTACATAGATAGATTTACAGAGAGGTATATTGATAGACGTAGATAGATACATAGAAAACAGAATAGACAAGTAGATAGACAGATATGACTAATATATAAACACTCAAACATTGAATTTTTACGATCTAAGAAATTATTGCATATAGACAACTCATGCAATTCCTCACACATTAAAGATGTTTCCTGGTCTATAAAACGAAGGAAAATTTCACTTTCCAACAAAATAACATTAGACTGGACCGGATTAAATGATAAGAGGTCATAAAAGATAATATTAAATTGTTTCATGCCAGTTTGTTACGTTTCGGACAAGTGAAAACAAAGCATTTTTCCGCTTCCGAACGTTTATATCCTGTTCGCTTCTCTTTCTCTTTGACTTCTTTTATTCCTATTTACTCTATTCTCTATCTCTCTCATTCCCTCTCCTCTCCTTTCTCCTTCCTCTGTCTTTATCGCATATCCCTTTAGACTATACTTAGGTACTCCTCCCCCTCCCCCTCCCTCCTCCTCACTCCCCCTCCCCTTTCCCCCTCCTCTCCCATTCTAGTTCTTAGTCCCTCCGTCATCCAGTTTTCCTTCTCTCTTTCCATCTCATTCCCCCTTCTCCTCCTCTTCTTTCTTTCCACTTTCTCTTCCATCATCCAGATTTCCTTTTCCCTTTCCATCCCTTTCCCTTCCCTTCTCCTATTCTCCTGTTCTTTATCCCCTTTATCCTATTCTCCTGTTCTTTATCCTTCCTGCTTTATCCCTTTCCACTGAAAAAAAGAAAAAGATACATTATTTTTTTTTTTTATTATATTTTATTTTTATTTTATATTTTATTTTTTGCTGACTCATCCTCTCCACCTCCACCCCCCCCCCCACCTACAAAAAAGAAACAAAAATCTTTCAATTTTCTCCTCTGATTCTGCCAAACAAAGCTCTTTTCTATTCTTTCAGTCATTGTTCTTTCTCTCTTCTCATTCTTTTCCTTTCTCTTTCTCATTATTTTCTCTTTTTTTTCATCCGTGAAATGTAATTTAAGAGAACTTTTGTTTTGTGATGAAATATCTGGAGGTTGATCGGTTTTAGATAGACATATTGTGCATTGTCTATCTATCTATCTATAAGTCTATTGAA
>NC_091568.1:35614896-35617396 GCF_042767895.1 Penaeus vannamei | reverse complement strand
GGAGAGGAAAGGGAAGAGGGAAGGAGGACGGGAAAGGGAGGAAGGAGGGGGAGAGTAAGGGAGGAGAGGAAAGCAGTAAGGCAAATGGGAAGAGAGGAGAAGGAGGGGAAGATGGAAGTGGAAGAGGGAAGGGAAATAAGGGGGAAATAGGAGGAAGAGAGGAACCAGAAGGCAAACGGAAGAAGAAGGAGGGTTGAGAAGAGGGAAGTGGAAGAAGGAGGAGAGAGAAAGTAGAAAGGGGAAAAGGGAGGTAAAAGAAGTAGTAAAAAGAGGAAGAAAGGAAGGGGGGAAGAAGAAGGAGGAGGAAGTAAGAAGGAAGAGGAATGGGGAGGTAAAAGAAGTGGTAAAAAGAGGAAGAAAAGGAAGGAGGAGGGAGTAAGAAGAAGGGGAATGGGAAGGTAAAAGAAGCGGGAAAAAGAGAAAGAAAGAAGGAGGAGGGAGTAAGAAAGAAGAGGCATGGGGAGGCAAAAGAAGTGATAAAAAGAAAAGAAAGAAAGGAAGGAGGGAGGAAGAAATCGAGGAGGAGGAGGAGGAGGGAGAGGATTTATTAAGGTCGATGCCAAAGGGATTTCTATAATTCTAGACATTTCTGATTTGTTATTTCTGCAGAGATATAATCATTGGCATTATGCGTAAAGTGCAATATTGCTTGTGTGTTGCATGCATGAGGTTTATACATTCGATCATATATATATATATATATATAGATTTTTCTTCTTTTTATTCATTATAACTATTAGAGAGAGAGAGAGAGATAGGGGCGGGAGAGAGAGAGAGAGAGAGAGAGAGAGAGAGAGAGAGAGAGAGAGAGAGAGAGAGAGAGAGAGAGAGAGAGACAGAGAGAGAGAGAGAAGAGAAGAGAAGTATTCTACAGACAGACACAAAAAAATAACCCACAAATACAAACAAACACGACGCACATACAAAACACGTAACAAGACATAAACGACCCAGAAATACAGGCAGACAAACAAATACACAAAACAAAAGCAAAATCAAGAAAGACAAGACAACGTACAAACACGTAACCCAAAAACAAAAACAAAATCAAAACAAAACAAAATAATGTATGTAAGTGTATGTATCAGTCGATCCCTTTGTCAACATTGCACCCAGCCTCTCGATCAGTTCCCCCGTTGACTTGGAACAATGAACAATACCCACTGCCTCTACCCTGTGGTTTACCCTGAGTGCATACCCATACGTCACCTTGACAGCTCCCTCTGCAATGCTGTCAATCTCTATCAACACTGTCACCTTCACTATCTCATTCACTATCCCTCATCACTATCAATACTTTTCTCCAATCTTCTCTCTCTTGCGATATTTCTGTTGTTGTTTTTTTTTTTTTTAAGTATAACGGAGAGAGGGAGAGGGAGAAAAGAGGAGGGAGAGGGAGAAAAGAAGAGGGAGAGAGAAGGGAGGAGAGAGAGGGAGAGAGGAAGGGAAGGAGAGAAAGGGAGGGAGAGGGAGAGGGAGAAGGAAGAGAGAGGGAGAGAGAGAGAGGGGGAAGAGACAGAGAGAGAGAGAGAGAGAGAGAGAGAGAGAGAGAGAGAGAGAGAGAGAGAGAGAGAGAGAGAGAGAGAGACAGACAGAGAAAGACGAAGAGATAGAGAAAGCGAAATGAAGAAAGAGAAAGAAAGGAAACAAATAATTAAAAAGAGATATTAAAAAAGAAAAAAGAGAAGAGAACGAGAAAGAGAAAGAGAAAAACAAACAAACATATAAAAGATCAACTTCCTCATTACGAAAAGATTATCAACGCTACAATCACAAAGCACCCTCCCCCCACCCCCTCCTCCCCAAGCCCCCCCCTCCTCCCCCACCCTCCCAGGAGTTACATAATGCAACGATCAAGAGATAGAGAGAGAAATATTACACAGGAGAAAGGAAAAAATAATCTGATCCTTTCGCTCTCTTTCTCTCTTTTTTTTTCTTTATTTCTTCTCTCATTGACTCTATCTCTGTCTTTCATAATAGAGTAATAACTATATATGTAATAATAATAATAATAATAGTAATAATAATAGAGCAATATCTATATAAGTAATTAGCGCATACCTCCGCCAAGGAAATAGGTGTCGCCGATGCCATGGAAATATTCGCAAAGAATTTGTGTGTGTGTGTGTGTGTGTGTGTGTGTGTGCGTGTGTGTGTGTGTGTGTGTGTGTATGTGTGTGTGTGTGTGTGTGTGTGTGTGTGTGTACAAAGGTGACGTCCGTGTCTCCCTATCTTGAAATGCTATTGAATCCTTTGAAAATTTATTTGATACGATTCATGATCCGAATCACCACCAAAATTAATGACATCAAAATTGGACTGAAACACACCTCTGGTAAAAATTTCCTAAAAATCTTTTCATAAATTTTTGAGTATCCTGCTAAGCACATGACTAATGGCGGATGTAATGATAATGATAATGATAATAATAGTAATAATAATAATGATACTGAAATGATGATTAAAATAATGATAATAATGAAGGCTGCTGCTGATGATG
>NC_091568.1:35597108-35599396 GCF_042767895.1 Penaeus vannamei | reverse complement strand
GGTTCGAGATGGTCGTTAAGGCGATTTTCCCTAATAACTAATTGTTTTATGAGCTGTGGGGAGACATGGGGTGTGCTCTTGTTGATGCGGTGCTTCTGTTATCCTGTGTCTGTGTCTGCTCGTCTGTCTGTCTGTTGGTTCGTTGTCTTTCTGTCTGTCTGTGTGCCTGCCTGTCTGTCTCTCTCTATTTGTGTGTTTGTGTGTGTGTGTTCTCTCTCTCTCTCTCTCTCTCTCTCTCTCTCTCTCTCTCTCTCTCTCTCTCTCTCTCTCTCTCTCTCTCTCTCTCTCTCTCTCTCTCTCTCTCTCACTTTCCCCCATTCCCACACACACACACACACACACACATTCTGTCCCATTCCTCTCTTCTTTCCCTTCCCTCTCCCTCTCCCCCCTCCTTCCTACCCTCCCTTCCATACCCACCTACCTACTCCCCCCCCACCCCACCCCACTATACCCAACAACCCTCAACAAACTCACGAAATAGCCACCAACACCTCCTCTCCCCCATCCTCCCGCCCCCCCCCCATCATCCTCCGTCCTTCTTGCCCCCACCCAAGATATCTTTTCTTGCTCTTTCTCTCTCTCTCTCTCTCTCTCTTCCTTCGCCATCGTCTTCGCTTCTGTGACGACGTTAATGCGAGATCCCATTATCTCTCCTTCTGATGTGATTCCTGTCTTTATTCTTCTTTTTTTTTTTTTTTTTTTGTTTTTTTTTTTTTTTTGTTGGTCGGGGGATAGGATTTGTGTGCTTTTTATGTGTGCGGGTCTGTGTGAGTGTGTGTGTGTGTGTGTGTGTGAGTGTGTGTGTGTGTGTGTGTGTGTGTGTGTGTGTGTGTGTGTGTGTGTGTCAGAGAGATTGAGGAGAGGAGAAGGGAGAGAGTGGGAGGAAGGTGGAGAGAGAGAGAAGGGGAGGTATGGGATAAGAGGAGGGAAAAGGGAGGGAGGGAGAAGAAGAAAGAGAGAGAGAGAAGAAGAAGAAAGAGAGAGAGAGAGAAGAGAAAGAGAAGAGAGAGAGAGAGAGAGAGAGAGAGAGAGAAGAGAGGAAGATAGGAAGATGAACAGAGCGATAGATAGATAGATAGAGAGTGAGTGAGTGAGAGAGAGAGAGAAAGAAAGAAAGAGAGAATTACAAAAATTAAACAAATTCACAAACATACTCACACACGCACGGATCCAAAAAAGGAATATACACACATAAAAATAGAAATAAGCTCTACATAGACGCATTCTAAAAAAAAATAATAGTAAGAGTAATGATAATAATAATAACAACGACAAAAAGTAGCTATGAAATTTTGCTATTACCGACAGCGAGACTGATGAGTGGGGGAGAGGGGGGGAAGGGAGGGGTTGGAGGGGGGGAAGGAAGGGGTTGGGGGGGAGGGAAGGGAAGGGGTTGGGGGGAGGGGGAAGGAAGGGGTTGGGGAGGGAAGGAAGGGGTTGACGGGAAGGGGAAGGAAAGGGGTTGGGGGAGGGGAAGGAAGAGGTTGGAGGGGGAGGGGGAAGGAAGAGGTTGGAGGGGAGGGAAGGAAGGGGTTGGGGGAGGGAAAGAAGGGGTTGGGGGGGGAGGGGAAAGAAGGGGTTGGGGGGGGGGGAAAGAAGGAGTTAGGGGGAGGGGAAGATAGGGAATAAAGGAGAGATAAGGAACGAGGGGATAAGGAGAGGGAAAGAAAGGGGAAGTAAGGGGTTGGGGGGGGATGGGGAATAAAGGAGAGGATAAGGAACGAGGGGATAAGGAAAGGGGAGAGGTGGGAGGGAAGGAAAGGGTGGGGGAAGATGGGGAGTAGAGGAGAGGGAAGGAACGAGGGGATAAGGAGAGGGGAAAGGTGAGGGGATAGGGAGAAGGGAGGAAGGAGAGGGGAATAAGGAATGAGAATGAGAAGGAGGAAGGAAGGAAGCGAGGGGGGGTAAGATAACAAATTGAGGAGGAGGGAAAGTAGAAATAAAAGAATAAAGGGAGAGAAGGATAAGAGTAATAAGAAAGCGGGAAGAAAGGCAGAAGAGAGAAAAGAGGGGATAGAAGAGAGAGAAAGAGAAAGAACGAAGGAACGCAAGAATAAAAAAAAAAAGAAAGACGTAAGAGAGAGAGAGAGTGAAAGACAGAGAGAAAGAAGGGAAGACTTAATTAAAAGTAATTAGTATTGTCACACACATAACAATTAGCCAATGATGATGAAATGAGGTAGAACACATGATGTTGAATGTTGACGCAATGTTGTGTCTCTTACGTTCTTCGTCTTAAGGAAACGAATGAGAAATGGAGAATGGAACAAAGAAATAGAGGAAAT
>NC_091568.1:35579608-35592108 GCF_042767895.1 Penaeus vannamei | reverse complement strand
AACATGCACTCAAACAAACAAACACGCACTCAACCAAACAAACAAACACGCACTCAACCAAACAAACAAACACGCACTCAACCAAACAAACAGACACGCACCCAAACAGACAGACAGACAGACACGCACTCAAGCAGACAGAGAGACAGACAGACAGACAGACACGCACTCAAACAGACTGGAGCAGCGAGCGGTGTCGGGTTACCAATCCTGAGAGACAGAACCCGATTTCCCTAACCTTGGCGGCACTGGACGAGAGCCAACACAAGTGGTAGATGGATGGGCGGAGAGGGAGAGGGGGAGAGGGGGGAGAGGGGGAGGGGGAGGGAGGGGGGATGGATGGAGGGAGGGAGAGGGGAGAGGGAGGGAGAGAGGGAGGAGAGAGAGAGAGAGAGAGAGAGAGAGAGAGAGAGAGAGAGAGAGAGAGAGAGAGAGAGAGAGAGAGAGAGAGAGAGAGAGAGAGAGAGAGAGAGAGGAGACAGAGAGAGGGAGAGAGATAGAGACAGACAGACAGATTGACTGACTGACTAACTGAAAGACATACACACTGACAAACAAACAGACAAAGACAGAGAGGTAAAGAAGAGAAGCAGAGAAGACAGAAAAAGAGAGAGATAGAGAAACAGTCCGAGACAAGAGAAGATACAGAGAGACAGCGAAAAGAATGAGAGAGAGAAGCGAAGATTGGAAAGAATAAAAAATCGAATTTGTTATTTCGCTAAATAATCATAATCAGTGCAGATTAGATATGTGTGTATGTGAGTGAGTGAGTGAGTGAGTGAGTGTGTGTGTGTGTGTGTGTGTGTGTGTGTGTGTGTGTGTGTGTGTGTGTGTGTGTGTGTGTGTGTGTGTGTGTTTACCCCCCCCCCCGCCCCCCCCAAAAAATAAAAAAAAATAAAAGATAAAATAAAATGAAATAAAAAAAGAAATAAAAGAATAATAAAAAATTATAATAATAACATCCAAACGAAAATTAAAACACGTGCACAGACAGGCCAAGTAACACACGCACACGCACGCACACACACACACACACACACACACACGCACGCACACGACCCGGCGACCAGACAGAGTTGCACGGAGGCCGCTGGTAATGACTTGTCGTGCTCAGAATAGAACTATAGTTCACGGTCAGGCTCTTCCAGTCAGCTGACCTCCTCCTCCTCCTCCTCCTCCTCCTCTGTCTCCTCCTCCTTCTTCTATTCCATCTCCTTCTATTCCATCTCCTCCGTTTCCTCCTCCTCCTTCCTCCGTCTCCTCCTCCTCCGTTTCCTCCTCCTCCTTCCTCCGTCTCCTCCTCCTCCTCCTCCTTCCTCCGTCTCCTCCTCCTCCTCCTCCTCTGTCTCCTCCTCCTTCTTCCTATTCCATCTCCTTCTATTCCATCTCCTCCGTCTCCCTCCCTCCTCCTCCTCCCCCGTCTCCTCCTCCTCCTCCCTCCTTCCTCCGTCTCCTCCTCCTCCTCCTCCTCTGTTTCCTCCTCCTTCTTCTATTCCATCTCCTTCTATTCCATCTCCTCCGTCTCCTCCTCCTCCGTCTCCTCCTCCTCCTCCTCTTACTCTGTCTCCTTCCTCCGTCTCCTCCTCCCTCCTCCGTTTCCTCCTCCTCTCTCCTCCTCCTTCCTCCCTCCTCCTCCTCCGTCTCCTCCTCTCCTCCTCCTCCTCCTCCTTCGTTTCCTCCTCCTCCTTCTTCTTCTTCTATTCCATCTCCTTCTCTTCCTTCTCCTCCTTCTTTTCCATTTACTTCTCCTCCTTATTTTCCATCTCCTCCTTCTTATTCTCCCCCTCCACCTCCTTCTTTTCCATCTCCTCTTCCTCCCCTCCTCCTTCCTTTCCATCTCCACCTCCTTCTTCTTTTCCATTTCCTCCTTCTTCTTCTTTTCCATCTCCTCCCTCTCATTCTCCTCCTCCTCCTCTTCCTCTTTCTATTTCATCTCCTCCTCTTTCTCTTCCTTCAGCTCCATCTCTTTCAGCGCCTCCTCCTCCTCTTCCTCCTTCTTCTTCTCCTCCTCCTACTCGACGTCCTCCTTCACTCCCCTTTCTTCTTTTCCTTTTCCTCTTCCTTTCTCATTCTCCTCCTCCTCCTCCTTTCCCTTCTTCTTTTCGTCTTCTTCTCCTTCCTCCTCTTCTTCTTCTTCTGCTTCTCCTCCTCCTCCTCTACCTCCTCTTCCTCCTCCTCCATCTCTTCTTCCCCCACTGCCCCCATTTTCTCCTTCTTCTCCTTCTCCTCATCATCTTCGTCCTCATAATCTTCTTTCAACTATTCCTCCTCCCCTCCTCACACACACACACACAAACACACACACACACACACACACACACGCACACACACACACACACACACACACACACACACACACACACACACACACACACACACACACACACACACACACACACACACACACACACACACACACACACACACACACACACACACACACACACACACATACAAACACACACACACACACCTACCCACCCACCCACAAAAACACACAAAGACACACACACACACACACACACACACACACACACACACATACATACAAACACACATCCACACACCTACCCACCCACCCACAAAAACACACAAAGACACACACACACACACACACACACACACACATACACACACACACACACACACACACACACACACACACACACACACACACACACACACACACACACATACATACACACACCTACCCACCCACCCGCACAAACACACACACACACACAAACACACACACACACACACACCTATCCACCTACCCACACATCCATACTCACACACACACAAACACACACACACACACACAAACACACACACACATACACCCACACCCACACAAACACACACACACCTACCCACACACCTACCCACACACCTACCCACCCCCCACACAAACACACACACACCTACCCACTCCCCCACACAAACACACACACACACACACCTACCCACCCACCCACACATCCATACCCACACACACACACCCACCACATACCCGCTTCCCACCGGCGACGGATCCCAGACAGGCATGAAGCAAACCCATTGGCAAGAAGAGGTCAAAGGTCAACAGCTGATCGGAAAGATTACTTGTTAACTTTAGCGATGTATCCGGACCCGCTTCGTCATCATCTGTGCGGCCGAACGAGTGAAAATTGTCTTATTTTTGACTACTTACGTAAGGCAGAGGTTATAATAAGTTGTTCTGGAATCGTTCGTTTGTTTGTTTGTTCTTGTCCGTTCGGCCTGGGTTGTGAAATGGGTTGTTTTGTGTTGTGTGTGTGTGTGTGTGTGTGTGTGGGTTTGAGTTGTTAGAAAAGGGGTTGTTGTTAGAGGTGTTGGTGTATTTTTGTTTGTTTGCTGATGGAGATAGATAAAGAGATAGATAGAGAGACAGAGAGAGAGAGAGAAAGAGAGACAGACAGACAGATAGATGGATAGATAGAGAGAGAGAGAAAAAGAGAGAGAGAGACAGACAGACAGACAGACAGACAGACAGAGAGAGAGAGAGAGAGAGGGAGAGAGAGAGAGAGAGAAGGAAGGGGAAAGGCGAGGAGAGAGAGAAAAGAAAGAGAAGGAAGATGGGAAGGGGAAGAAGATGCGGAGGAGGAGGAGTAGGAGGACTAGAAGAAAGAGGAGCAAGAGTAGAAGGAGGAGGAACAATAGAAGATAGAGGAGTAGAAGAAGGAGGAGGAAGAGAAGTATAAGAAGGAGGAGGAGGAGGAGGAGTAGAAACAGGAGGAGGAGGAAGACTAGAATGAGTACTAGAAGAAGAAGGAGAAAGAGGTGGAGGAGAAGCAATAGAAATAGGAAGAAGAGGAGGAGGAGGAGGAGGCGGCGAAAGGGGAGCGGGGAGGGTGACACCATACAAGTACCGAAGGCTCCGTGCCAGAGACCTTGAGCCGAGGGGCCCCAGTGCCAGGCCGCGGTGCCCACGCAGAACATTCCAGCAATTGGGGAGCTTAAGGTAAAAAATGGAGTGTAGAGGATGGGGTGATGGGGGGGGAGGGGGGAGCTATGGAGAAAAAACGGGATTGTACCTTCCTTCGTCTCCTTCCACTATGCGCGCTTCTCTGTCTTTTTCTTCTCTTCGTCTTTCTATGTCTTCTTGTTCTCTGCGCCCTTCTCTGTCTCCCTCTTCTTCTTCTCTGTGTCCTTCTTGTATTCCATTCCCTATCTTTTATTTTTTTTTCCTTTCTCTCCTTCTGTCCCTCCTCCCTTCTACATTTCTTTCCTTTTTTTTACCTATCTCTTCTCCTTTCTCTCTCCTCACCTCAATCCTTTTCCTCTTCGTTTGTTTCCTTATCCCATGTTATCTCTCTCTCTCTCTCTTTCTTTCTCTCTCTCTCTCTCTCTCTCTCTCTCTCTCTCTCTCTCTCTTTCTCTCTCTCTTTCTCTCTCTCCATCTCTCTGTCTGTCTCTCTCCTCTCTCTCTCTCTCTCTCTCTCTCTTTCTTTCTCTCTCTCTCTCTCTCTCTCTCTCTCCCTCCCTCCCTGCCTCCCTCCCTCCCTCCCTCCCTCCCTCTCCTCCCTCTCTCCCTCTCTCCTCTCTCTCTCCCTCCCTCTCTCCCTCCTCTCTCCCTCCCTCCCTCCCTCCCTCCTCTCTCTCGCAACCTCATAGGACTCTTTGCAAACGACTGGCACTGACCGCCGGGTGCCAACTCAGACGCCAGACGATTGAGGTACTTATATGGGTGCCAACCTTGCGCAGGAGGAGGGAAGGGGGAGGAGGGGAGGTAGAAGGGAGGTAGAAGGAGGAGGAGGGGGAGGAGGATGGGGATGGGAGAAGGGGGTGGAAGAGGAGGATGGGGAGGAGGGAGGGGGTGGAGGGAGGAGGGAGGATGGGGGAAGGAGTGGAGGAGGAGGAGGATGGGAGAAGGGGTGGAGGAGGGAGGAGGAGGGGAAGAAGGGGTGGAGCAGAAGGAGGAGGAGGGATGGGAGAAGGGGTGGAGGAAGAGAAGGAGGAGGAGGTGGATTGGGGGAAGGGTGGAGGAGAAGGAGGAAGGGGAAGGAGGATGGAGAAGGAAAATGGAAGGGGGAAGAAGAAAAAGGGAGAGTGGAAGTACAGAAGTACAGAAGCAGAAGCAGAGAATGGGAAGGGGTGAAAGAGAGAAAGAGAGAGAGAGAGAGAGAGAGAGAGAGAGAGAGAGAGAGAGAGAGAGAGAGAGAGAGAGAGAGAGAGAGAGAGAGAGAGAGAGAGAGAGAGAGAGAGAGAGAGAGAGAGAGAGAGAGAGAGAGAGAGGTGCCAGAAACAAGAGAGATGCAAAGAGAGAGAAAGAGAGCAAAGAGAGAGTGAGGGAGGTCGTGTAACCTCGGCATCTCTTTTCCGACTCCCCACTTCCCCCTTCACTGCTCTTCATCTCGTTTTCTATGAAGCATCTCGGGAGAAAACGGCGATTTCGTGTGAATGTTGTCGCTCGTGTAACCTCTCTCTCTCTCTCTCTCTCTCTGTCTCTCTCTCTCTCTCTCTCTCTCTCTCTCTCTCTCTCTCTCTCTCTCTCTCTCTCTCTCTCTCTCTCTCTCTCTCTCTCTCTGTCTCTCTCTCTCTCTCTCTCTCTCTCTCTCTCTCTCTCTCTCTCTCTCTCTCTCTCTCTCTCTCTCTCTCTCTCTCTCTCTCTCTCTCTCTCTCTCTCTCTCTCTCTCTCTCTCTCTCTCTCTCTCTCTCTCTCTCTCTCTCTCTCTCTCTCTCTCTCTCTCTCTCTCTCTCTCTCTCTCTCTCTCTCTCTCTCTCTCTCTCTCTCTCTCTCTCTCTCTCTCTCTCTCTCTCTCTCTCTCTCTCTCTCTCTCTCTCTCTCTCTCTCTCTCTCTCTCTCTCTCTCTCTCTCTCTCTCTCTCTCCTCTCTCTCTCTCTCTCTCTCTCTCTCTCTCTCTCTCTCTCTCTCTCTCTCTCTCTCTCTCTCTCTCTCTCTCTCTCTCTCTCTCCCTCCCTCCCTCCTCTCTCTCTCTCCCTCCCTCTCTCTCTCTCTCTCTCTCTCTCTCTCTCTCTCTCTCTCTCTCCCTCCCTCTCTCTCTCTCTCTCTCTCTCTCCCTCTCTCTCTCTCTCTCTCTCTCTCTCTCTCTCTCTCTCTCCCTCCTCCCTCTCCCTCCCTCCCTCCCTCCTTCCCTCTCTCCCTCCCTCCCTACCTCTCCTCCTCCCCTCCTCCCTCCCTCCCCCTCTCTCTCTCTCATATTCATTCATTCATGCAATTATTAATCTGCAGTCATGCATATCCATTCACTATACTCCTTTTTCTGCTTCGTTCTTGATATTATTCATTACGTACATGATCGTGTGTACTTTGTCAGCTATCGTGTGTACGTGATTACCACAGTGTTGCCAGGTGCACGCTACGTCCATATGGCAACCTTGATGTAATATTGGGAAAGCAATTTTGTGTATGCAAGAGTGATTTTTTTTTCTTTTTTTTCTATGTATATTACCTTATTACTTATTGGTATTATGTGTCTTCTCTTTCATGCACACACAGATACACAGACAGATAGACACACAGATAGACACAAATAAACACACACACACACACACGACACACACACACACAGACACACACACACACACACGCACACACACACACACACACACACACACACACACACACACACACACACACACACACACACACACACACACACACACACACACTCACACTAACAAACACAAATACATACAAACAGACAGCTAATCAGACACATACATACATACATACATACATACACAGACAGATAGATAAAAACAGTCACACAGCGCATAGATTAGTGAGAATATATTTGTCTGGGTCAAAGATTTGTCGGATCGCTTACGTAAGACTTAGACCCCGACGGCAAATAATTGTCTGAATACGTCCGTTTATTTGTCTGTTTCGCTATCGTTGTGGGCGTTTCGTTACTGTTGTGGGCGTTTCGTTATCGTTGTGGGCGTTTCGCTATCGTTGTGGGCGTGTTATTATCGTTGTGGGCGTTTTATCATCGTTGTGGGCGTTTTATTATCGTTGTGGGCGTTTCGTTACCGTTGTGGGCGTTTTATTATCGTTGTGGGCGTTTTATTACCGTTGTGGGCGTTTTATTACCGTTTGTGGGCGTTTTATTATCGTTGTGGGCGTTTCGTTACCGTTGTGGGCGTTTTATTATCGTTGTGGGCGTTTTATTACCGTTGTGGGCGTTTTATTACCGCTGTGGGCGTTTCGTTACCGTTGTGGGCGTTTCGCTATCGTTGTGGGCGTTTCGTTATCGTTGTGGGCGTTTCGGTATCGTTGTGGGCGTTTCGTTACCGTTGTGGGCGTTATCCACTGACTATATTTACTTTTATCTATTAATCTACCTTGACCCAAAAGAGGGAATAAAAACTAAAAATTTGTAGATCGAAATAAAGAAGAAATATGATTGATCGATAAGAATAAAACTTCTAAACATACAACACAAAATACACCGAAATACACCTCACAAACACAAATACAAAATACATCGAAATACAACACAAAAATCCCAAATATACAGCTCACACAACACAAAACACACCGAAATGCAACACAAAATACAACTCACACAACACGAAATACAAATCATACAACACAAAACACACGAAATACACATCACAAACACGAAATACACACGAAATACAACTCACAAACACAAAATTCACACAAAACACAACCCTCCCCCCCCAAAAAAAAAAATACAACTCATACAACACAAAACACACGAAACACAACTCATACAACACAAAATACAACACAACCCCCAACCCCAAAAAAACACACGAAACACAACTCACACAAACACAAAACAACACAACCCTCCCCCCCCCCCAAAAAAAAAAAAAAAATACAACTCACACATCACAAAACCCACTAAAATACAACTCATACAACACAAAATACACGAAACACAACTCATACAACACAACACACCACGTAACCACACTCCGACCTCCACCCACCGCGGTTCCTACAGTCAGCTCGGGCGTTCATTAGCATAGACGAACGAGGAGAGGAGGGAGGGAGGGAGGGAGGAAGGGAGAGGAGGAGAGAGAAGACGGGAGGGAGGGGAGAAGACGGAGTGAAGGAGGGGAGGAGGAAGGGAGGGAGGAAGGGAAGGAGGAGAAGACGAGGAGGGAGGGGAGAAGTAGGGAGGAGAAGAATAGAAAGAAGACGTGAGGGAGGGGAGGAGAGGAAGGGAGGAAGGGAGAAGAGAAAGAAGACGGGAGGGAGGGGAGAAGTAGGGAGGGAGAAGGGAGGAAGGGAGAGGAGGAGAAAGAAGACGGAGGGAGGGGAGGGAAGGGAAGGGAGTGAGGGAGGGGAGAGGAAGACGGGAGGGAGGGGAGAAGGAGGAGGGAGAAGGGAGGAAGGGAGAGGAGGAGAAAGAAGAGGGGAGGGAGGGGAGAAGTAGGGAGGGAGGGAGGGAAGGAGGGAGAGGAGGAGAAAGAAGAGGGGAGGGAGGGGAGAAGTAGGGAGGGAGGAGGGAGGAAGGGAGAGGGAGGAGAAAGAAGACGGGAGGGAGGGGGGAGAAGTAGGGAGGAAGGGAGAGGAGGAGAAAGAAGACGGGAGGGAGGAGATAAGTAGGGAGGGGAGTGAGAGATGGGGAGGGGAGGGAGGGAGGAAGGGAGAGGAGGAGAAAGAAGACGGGAGGGAGGGAGAAGGGAGAATAGAAAGAAGACGGGAGGTAGGGGAGAAGTAGGGAGGGAGTGAGGGAGGAAGGGAGAGGAGGAGAAAGAAGACGGGGAGGGAGGGGAGAAGTAGGGAGGGAGTGAGGGAGGGAGGGAGGGAAGGGAGGGAGTGAGGGAGGGGGAGGGAAGTAGGAGGGAGTGAGGGAGGGGGAGGAAGGGAGAAAAGGAGAGGAGGAGAAAGAAGACGGGAGGGATGGGAGAAGTAGAGAGGGAGAAGGGAGGAAGGGAGAGGAGGAGAAAGAAGACGGAGGGAGGGAGGAAGTAGGGAGGGAGAAGGGAGGGAGGGAGAAGAATAAAGAAGACGGGAGGAGGGAGAAGTAGGGAGGGAGGGAGGGAGGAGGGAGGGAAGGGAGGGAGGAGTGAGGGAGGGAGAAGGGAGGAAGGGAGAAGAGGAGAAAGAAGACGGGAGGGAGGGAGGGGAGAAGGAGGGAGGGAGTGAGGGAGGGGGAAGGGAGGAAGGGAGAAGAGGAGGGAGAAGAAGGGAGGGAGGAGGGAGGGAGGGAAGGGAGAAGGAGGGAGAGAGTGAGGGAGGGGGAGGGAAGGGAGGAAGGGAGAAGAGGAGATAGAGGACGGGGGAAGGGAGGGAGGGAGAAGGAGGGAGGACGGGAGGGAGGGAAGGGAGAAAGAGAGACGGGAGGGAGGGAGGGGAGAAGGAGGGAGGGAGTGAGGGAGGGAAGGGAGGAAGGGAGAAGAATAGAAAGAAGACGGGAGGGAGGGAGAAGTAGGGAGGGAGTGAGGGAGGGGGAGGAGGGAGTGAGGAGGGAGGGAGGGAGGGAGAAGGAGGGAGGAAGGGAGCGAAGGGAGGGGAAGGGAGAAAGAAGACGGGAGGGAGGAGAGGGGAGAAGGAGGGAGGGATGAGGGAGGGAGAAGGGAGGAAGGGAGAAGAGGAGAAAGAAGACGGGAGGGAGGGAGGGGAGAAGGAGGGAGGGAGAAGAGGAGAAAGACGGGAAGGGAGGGAGAAGGGAGGAAGGGAAGAGGAGAAAGACGGGAGGAGGGAGGGGGAAGGAGAAGAAGACGGAAGGGAGAAGAAGGGAGAAGGAGGGAGGGAGCGAGGGAGGGGAAAGGGAGAGGAGGAGAAAGAAGACGGGAGGGAGGGAGGGAGTGAGGGGAGAAGGAGGAAGGGAAGAAGGGAGAAGAGGAGAAAGAAGACGGGAGCTTGGGCGTTCATTAGCATAGACGAACGAGCTTGTTTGCGGGCGTAGTTAAGCGGCGTTGCGGTCGCTCTGGTGGCGAATGGGCGTGGAAATTGGGGGAGGTCCGTGTGAATTGGCCCTTCCTCGCGGGCGGGGCTTTGCCTGCGTGCGTGTTTGTATGTGTTTGTGTGTGGGAGGAGGGGCGGGGGGCAGGGTGGGGTTGTGGGTGGGTGTATTGGGAGGGGGTGTTGTATGTGGGTGGGTGTGGGATTGGGAGGGGGAGTGGGAGTGCCTGTGTGTGGGGGAGGGGGGGAGTGCCTGTGTGTGTATTGGGGAGGGGAAGTTTGTGGGTGGGGGATGGAGAGGATTGTGTGTGGGGGGAGGGGGTGAATGTGGGGGTGGGGGTGTTTGTTTGTGTGTGTGGCAGTGGGAGGGGGAGTGCCTGTGTGTGTGGGGGGGGGTGTTTGTGTGTAGGGGGGAGGGGGAGTGCGTGTGTGTGTGTGTGTGTGTGTGTGTGTGTGTGTGTGTGTGTGTGTGTGTGTGTGTGTCAGGAGGGATATTTGAAATATGGTACTTGTAACTATACGCGTGTGTGTGTAGCATACAATACCAGTACATACAAACAAACAAACAAAAAACACGTACACAAACAAAATAACAAGGCATACTCCGATACCTCTAGTGATCCCAGACCCCGTTTTCTATGCCATAACCCGTTTTCTATTCGATTCATTCCATGCGTTCGAGGAATCCCTCCCACCATCCATCCCCTTCCACCCCCTCCCACCCCTCCCCCCTCCCCCCCTCCGTTCGCCAGGCATAAATCATGACAACAAAAAAACGATCTTTAAGAAGAGGAGAGAGAGAAAAAAAAATAAATACGTTTAAAATCGTGAAACTAACGAGCGAAACGTTCCCGTCACGCTTGGTGGAGAGAGACAGACGAGGTTAAAGAAGAGAGACAGACGAGAGAGAGAGAGAGAGAGAGAGAGAGAGAGAGAGAGAGAGAGACAGACGAGGTTAGAGAAGAGAGAGAGAGAGAGAGAGAGAGAGAGAGAGAGAGAGAGAGAGAGAGAGAGAGAGAGAGAGAGACAGACGAGGTTAGAGAAGAGAGAGAGAGAGAGAGAGAGAGAGAGAGAGAGAGAGAGAGAGAGAGAGAGAGAGAGAGAGAGAGAGAGAGAGGGGAGAGAGAGAGACAGACAGACAGACGAGGTTAGAGAAGAGAGAGAAGAGAGAGAGAGAGAGAGAGAGAGAGAGAGAGAGAGAGAGAGAGAGAGAGAGAGAGAGACTAGGTTAGAGAGAGAGAGAGAGAGAGAGATAAGAGAGACAGACATTGCTAGACAAAGCGTCGCCCTGAATAGAGAGAGATAGAGAGAGATGTCTGCTTCGCCTTGGTAAGAGAAGAGAGAGAAAAAAAAAAAGGGGGGGGCAGACATGCAGGCACGCAGGCACGCACGCAGGCAGGCAAGGAGGCACTCATGCGAATAGGTAGGCAGACAGACAGACAGAGAGACTGACAAACAAACAAACAAACAAGACAGACAGAGAGACGATTAACTTGACAGGCAAACAGATATGTAGACAGACAGAGAGCTAGAGTAAAATAATAATGATAATAATAATATAAAGACAAACGGAGAGACAAGCAGGATGACAGGCAGACAGGCAGGCAGAGACAGACAGACAGACAGACAGGCAGACAGACAGACAGACAGACAGACAGACAGACACAAACAGTCAAATACAGTCGAAAAAGAAAAAAGTGAAACGAATAAAAAAAAAAAATCGACCAATGTGCGTTCTGTCTGCGTTTACGATGAACCTCTATGCAAGGGAGGGGGGGGAGGGGAGAAAGAGGGAGGGAGGGAGGGAGGGGGGAAGGGAGGAAGGAAGGAAGGGAGAAAGAAGACGGGAGGGAGGTGGGAAGGAGGAGGGGAGGTGGGAGGAGGAGTGGAGGGAGGAGAGAGGGGGAGGTGGGAGGAGGAGCGGAGGGAGGGAGAAGAGGAGAAAGAAGACGGGAGGGAGGGCAGGGTGAGAGGGAAGGAGGACGAGGGAGCGGAGGGAGGAGGGAAGGGAGGAAAGGGAGAAGAGGAGAAAGAAGACGGAAGGGAGGGCAGGGTGAGAGGGAAGGGGGACGAGGAGAGGAGGGAGGGAGGGAGGGGAGTGATGGAAGGAGGAAGGGAGGCGCAGGAGAGGAAAGAAGAGGTGAGAAAGAGAAAGAAGGGAGTATAGAGGAAGGAAGAAGTAGAGAAGGAGAGGAGGAAAGGAGGAAAGAAGGGGAGAAGGGGAGGAAAAGAGGAAGGGAGGATGGAAAAAGGGAGGAGAGAGGGAGGAAGGAGGAAGGGAGGAGTAGGGAATGACATTGGCCTATCACGTAAATCTTGAAGATATTGCAAACCGTAAGAGAGAGGGAGAGGAAGGGGAAGGAGGAGGGGAAAGGAGCTGAAATACCGACGAAAAGGGAAGAGAGAGAGAGAAAATGACTCAAATGAGAAAGAGAAAGAAGGAAGATAGATGTGTAGATTGAGGGGCAGACAGATAGACAGACCGATAATTAAATTGTAAGTAGAAAGTGAATGAATAAACGAACGTAGATAGATAGCTACATAGGCAAATAGATCTCTCTCTCTCTCTCTCTCTCTCTCTCTCTCTCTCTCTCTCTCTCTCTCTCTCTCTCTCTCTCTCTCTCTCTCT
>NC_091568.1:35554608-35567108 GCF_042767895.1 Penaeus vannamei | reverse complement strand
TGATTATGGTTATAATAAAAGTAACAAGACAGACAAAAAGTCACAAAAAAGAACAAAATAAAAAAAAAGAAATCACAAACTAACCCAATGGAATACAATAAGATAAGATGAAAAAAATAAATAGACAGAAAAAGAAGAATAAATCAATAGACAGAGAAATAAGAATAAATTAATAGACAGAGAAATAAAAAATAAATAAATAAATAGACAGAGAAAGAAGAATAAATAAATAAATAAGCAGAGAAAAAAGAAAAAAAATAGACAGAGAAAGAAGAAAAAATAAATTGATAGACAGAGAAAGAAGAAAAAATAGATAAATAGAGAGAGAAAGAAGAAAAGATAAATAGACAGAGAAAGAAGAAAAAATAAATAGATAGACAGAAAAAGAAGAAAAAATAAATAGACAGAGAAAGAAGAATAAATAGATGAATAGACAGAGAAAGAAGAAGAAAAAAATAAATACACAGAGAAAGAAGAAGAATAAATAGATAGACATAGAAAGAAGAAAAACAAATAGACAGAGAAAAAAGAAGAAAAAATAAATAGAAAGAAGATGAATAAATAAATTAATAAATAGACAGAGAAAGAAGAAAAAGAATAATAAATAGACAGAGAAAGAACAAAAAATAGATAAACAGAGAAAGAAGAAGAATAAAATAAAGAAAAATAGATAACCAAAGAAGAAATCACAAAAATTCCAAAATTCACGTTATCTGTGCATGACAGCATAATCCATTTAAAGGGATTTGTCTCGTGTCATGCAATATTGCAAGTGAAACATGATCGGACCAACATGTTTCCTTATGACATCTGCAACATGCGTGGATTGGTAGCATCATTGCAAGGCTGCGTTGCGTGTTTTATGTATGAAAAGTGATGATGACAAAATGATGGTGGTGATAAGGGTTGATGATGATGATAAGGATAAGGGTTGGGAATTTTTGGGGTAATGATGGTGGTGGTGATGATGGTGGGGGTTGTGATGATGGTGATGATGATGGTGGTGGTGATGATGGTGGTGGTGGTGATGGTGATGATGATAATGATGATGATGATGATGATGATGATGATAATGATGATGATGATGATGATGACGATAATGGTGATGATATCGTCAATGATTGCGGTAATGATAATGATGATGGTGATGAGTATGATGGTTGTTGGTGGTGATGATGGTGATAATGGTGATGACAAGGAGAATGATGATGATGATGATGACGATGCCGATGCTAATGATGATGATGATCACGATAATGATAATAATAATAATAATGATAATAATAACAATAAATACTGATAATTTTGATAATAATGATAACGATAATCAAGATCATTATAAAATCGCAATGAAATGATAACTACCACATACATTACCATCACAACATAATTAACCTTCACACCAACATACCTTTTCCTTTTAATTTCTCAACCCACATACACCCACCAACGATCTATCGATAGACACACCTTTATATAACGGTCGCACGCTTGGGATAGCCACCGGACAAACCCGTTTTAGCGACCACCTACGAATAGGAGCCAAGAGAGAGGGGGGAGGAGGGGGAAAGAGGGGGAGAGGTAGGGGGGAGGGAGGAGGAAGGGTGGGGGGGAGGAGGGGGAGGAGGGATAGGGGGAGGGGGAGGAGGACGGGGAAGGGGAGGAGGGGGAGGAGGAAGGAGGAGGAGGAGGGGAGGGAGGAGGAGGAGGAGGGAGGGGGATGGAGGGTGGAGGGGTGGAGGAGGAGGGAGGAGGGAGGGGGGGAGGAAGGAGGAAGAGGAGGGAAGAGGAGGAGGAAGGAGGGGGAGGGCGGGAGGAGTGGAAGGGGGAGGAGGATGAGAGCGGGAGGAGGGGGAGGAGGGAGAGAGAGAGAAAGAAAAGTATAGAGGAGTGCAAAAAGGGGGAGTGGTAAGTGGGAGGGGTGGGGGTGGGGGGGGAGGGGAGTGAGAATTAGAAGTCTGCCTTATCACGTACAGGTCACCGCAAGATTACGAAAATATATCAGAAGTATACCAGGGACATATAACATGAGGAGATGGTGGTGCGGGTTCGTCTTGGGTTGCCATAAATGTTTTTTTCCTTGTTTTTTTCTGGGGTGGGGTGGGGGGGGGAGGTTGAGTTGCCATACTTGTTCAAGTCTGGAGATTAATATCTTTGTTTGTTTGTTTGTTTGTTTGTTTTTGTAAGTTTTTTGCGTGTTTTTGTGTATGTTTAAATGTTCCAAATCAGTTTTATTGTTTGTTTTTTGTTTGTTTTTTGGCATTTTCTACTTACAAATTACTTTTATGTTCTGTACGTGTGTTTGTAAGTCACTTTATTTGTTTTTGCTTTTCATCTGTATTTATTTCTTCCATTTCCTCTTCTCTCCTTGTTCTACATCTTTCTTTGTCTTATTCTCTCTTCTCTTTATAACATTTATCGGCGTTCGTTATGCCTTTGTTGTTTTTATTCCTTTTCTAGGTCATTTCTGTGGAATTTCATTATCATATTTTTTCTTACGTAAGAGCATAATCTTGCAGTCAGAGCTGTTGCCTTTCTGAGTTTGTGCTTGTTTTTGCCTGTTTTATATATATTCATTTTGATTTTATCTTTATTTTATATTTCTGACGGTGTATTGTCTGTTTCAGTTGCATGACAATTGAGTCTAGGCAGGAAATGTACCTGAAACAGCTGATTTATATTATCATGCTTTTTTTTCATTTATCATTCCATTTTACATCACTGTTACGATTTTATGCATCGGTGAATATGTGAGTTAGAGTGTCATTCTTCGTTTTACATTTACTTCTCTCTTTTCGTTCATTATTTTTTTTTCTTTTCTTTTGCGTTCGAATTCCTCGACAATTATCAATGATTTTTCCCCCTCCCCCTCCTCCCCTTACCCCTTACCCCCCCTCCTTGGTCATTGTACCGTGTTACTCCCTCTCTGACCCCCTGCATCACGGGGATTTGGTAACACTGCCCCGGGGCGTACTCGTGTTGCAATTGATTCATAACGATTACCAGGTTGTTTCTCGTCGAGGGTAAATTGATCAGCTTTCGTCCCATTGTTTTTTCTTCTCCCGTTGGCGTGGTGCCTATCTTTTATTTTTCTAGGATGCGATTGTCTTCGTACGTTTTTCTCTTTTCTCTCTCTGTTTTCTTTGTCTCGTTTATGTCTCATTTACTACGAAGAGAGAGAGAGGAGAAGGAGGTGTAGATGCACAACCAGCAATTAGTGGTACGCCGAGGTTAAATGTGGCCGCGTGGGAGGAGAGGCGGCGGCACGTGAGCTGACTCCGGGCAACGTTGTGTCTGAAGGTGTTTCTTCTTGGCCTTGGCTTCGCTAAACCTTGTAAATGAAATGCGTTTACTTTTCATTATATTGTGATGTTTTGGGGTATGCTGTCTTGATTAATTCTCTGAAGACTGTTGTTTATCATCAAGAATCAAAGTGTTTGAATTTATCAGCCATGGGGTAAGTTATATTTACAGACGAGAGAAAACGAACAGTACACTTGTTTCTTGGGTCCATTCATAGGCAGCGAGGCCACGTCATATGCCGAATGTCACCAGAGATATATATTCTTTATTTGTCTACTGAGTTGTAATCAAATTCTTGATTTTTTACTTTCCTAGTATTTATTACCATCAATCATTAGATAAACAAAGATAAACCAATAATAATCCATAGGCCTGATTAATCCGACTTTGTCCGTGAAGAAAATCGCCTACGTGGCAACTCAGATGAGTAACTTTTAAGAATGAAATGGAGTGGCGGTTCGCGAGTGGCATTTTGGTGAATGGGAGACACAGCGGAAACCGGTTTACTCGGAGAAGCCCGCTTACTACACACGCCTTTCTGGTGGACTTAGCTGGCTAGGAGGAGGAGGAGGAGGAGGAGAAGCAGGAATGCAAGCAAAAACTCCTTCACGACTTTCCCTCAGCTTCCCCAGAGAGAGGTCCTTGGGAGGTCCTTCTAAGAAAGGATCTCAAAGAGAAGAGAAGGGAGGTCGCACGCTGTCCTTTATCTTCCAGATTTGAGATACACAGCCGCATACATACACATGTACGCACTTATACACACACACACACACCTACATGAACTCAACACAATCATATTATTAAACTTAATTCCAAGATAACTTTTCAAATAAAAATAGCTACTACAATACATGATTACATACCTTCAGATTACCACAACCCTCATCGATATTAATAAAACATTAAAAGCCAACAAACGATCGTCAATATTACGGACCAGCTGTGACGCAACCACCACAAAATAGACACGCAGATGGATTGGCTATCGAATAACACGGTTTATACCCTCGGGCTAGAAATCAACGTTAGATCATGGGGTCTATCGATCATTTTCTCCTCCTTTTCGTCGGCGAAGTTAAAGAGAATGAAAAATGAAATTCGGGTGAAAGGCTTTGTTGTATTTATTGTTGTATTTATATCGTTTTATTATCAAGTGAGAATGAAAAAGGAACTTCGTGTGATAGGATTTGTTGTATTTATTGTTGTATTTATATCGTTTTATTATCAAGTTAAAGAGAATGAAAAATGAACTTCGGGTGAAAGGATTTGTTGTATTTATTGTTGTATTTATATCGTTTTATTATCAAGTTAGAATGAAAAATGAACTTCGGGGGAAAGGATTTGTTGTATTTATTGTTGTATTTATATCGTTTTATTATCAAGTTAGAAAGAATGAAAAATTAACTTCGTGTGAAAGGCTTTGTTGTATTTATTGTTGTACTTATATCGTTTTATTATCAAGTTAGAAAGAAAAATGAAATTCGGGTGAAAGGCTTTGTTGTATTTATTGTTGTATTTATATCGTTTTATTATCAAGTTAGTGAGAATGAAGAATGAACTTCGGGTGAAAGGATTTGTTGTATTTATTGCTGTATTTACATCGTTTTATTATCAAGTTAGAATGAAAAATGAACTTCGGGGGAAAGGATTTGTTGTATTTATTGTTGTATTTATATCGTTTTATTATCAAGTTAGAAAGAATGAAAAATGAACTTCGGGTGAAAGGCTTTGTTGTATTTATTGTTGTATTTATATCGTTTTATTATCAAGTTAGAGAGAATGAAAAATGAACTTCGGGTGAAAGGCTTTGTTGTATTTATTGCTGTATTTATATCGTTTTATTATCAAGTTAGAATGAAAAATGAAATTCGGGTGAAAGGCTTTGTTGTATTTATTGTTGTATTTATATCGTTTTATTATCAAGTTAGAATGAAAAATGAACTTCGGGTGAAAGGATTTGTTGTATTTATAATTCGTTTTATATCAGAATGAATTTACTCCGGGATTGGCTGTGGATATTTTGTATCCATAGTTTCCACAAATAGAATGACGGCGGTTATACGCGGTGATGATAACAGCTGTTGAGGTCGGTTGTTTTCACCGTGTCTCGAGAGCATTTCCGAGAGAAGGAGGGAAGGCGAGACGAGGGAGTGAGAGGGGAAGGGAGACAGAGGGAGATTAGATGATAATTTCTTAGAATTCTTTCTTTTTTTTTATCTCGGTAGAATTCTCTCTCTCGCAATTTCCTTCTGTTCTTTGATGCTGTGCTTCTCTCTCTCTCTCTCTCTCTCTCTCTCTCTCTCTCTCTCTCTCTCTCTCTCTCTCTCTCTCTCTCTCTCTCTCTTATATGTATATGTGTGTGTGTGTATGTGTGTGTGTGTGTGTGTGTGTGTGTATGTGTGTGTGTGTGTGTGTGCGTGTATATTTATTTAACTTTTTCAGTTTTTCAGTTTTTCTTCATACTTTTTACTTCATATCGAGATATTACACACCTTTTCTTTCTCTCACGCGTTATTAAGAAAAGAAAAAAATCCTGATAATAAATGGATGAATAACTTTCCTCTTAATTCAGCTCGGAGAAAACTCAAAGCCCTCAAACGACAAGAAAATGAAACATAAAAAACAAAAAAGAATATTTACAGCTACAATAACATTTTCCTCGGTCAACCCAGGCGCTCTTTACTCAGGTAGAAAGACGGCGACACTCCCATGAAGACTACAGAAGACCTCGCTTTGCCCTTCTCTCTCCGCTAATCTTCCCACGTTCACAGGTACAGACACAGCCACGTACGCGCGTGTGTGTACGTATGCTGTATACTTTACGATAGTATTTTGGTCGACGTATGTGCGAATATAGCCAGATATATACACACATATACATGTACAGACACACACACATACCCCATACACACACATACCCCATACACACACACATCCACATACATACCCCATACACACACACATCCACACACAACTCACACACATACCCCCCCACACACGCACACAACCCCATGCCATACACACACAAACGTACAGACACCTGCACGCAACACCACACTCACACTTTTGCACAATCGCCTCCCTGCTACTCACCGCAAAGGCAGAAACGAAGAGAATGATTATCATGTATGTTGAAGACGTCCCTCATTCTTGTTTGCTCTCGTCTTTGTTTCTTCAAGGTGGTGTTTGGTCAAGAGAAAGTGTCGCGGGAGGGGGAGCGAAAGAGCGAGAGGGCGGGAGAGGAAGAGAGAAAGGGCTGGAGAAAGCTAGGAATGGGAGGAAGGAGCGGGGGGGGGGGGGGTAGAGAGAAAGGCGTAGGGAGAGAGTGAGGGAAAAAGAGTGCGATTCGATGGAGTGAGAGTGAGGGGCTGAATGAGAGAGTGAGGGAAAGAGAGGAAAGAATTGGATTAATGTGTGGCAGAGAAATACATACATATATATATATATATATATATATATATATATATATATATATATATATATATATATATGTGTGTGTGTGTGTGTGTGTGTGTGTGTGTATGTGTGTGTGTGTGTGTGTGTGTGTGGAGAGAGAGAGAGAGAGAGAGAGAGAGAGAGAGAGACAGAAGAGAGAGAGAGAGAGAGAGAGAGAGAGAGAGAGAAAGAGAAAGGTGATGACAGACAGACAGAAAACACACAGACACAGACAAACAAGCACCAAACCACCCTAAACCAAACAAGCAAACAACCACCATAAGACACAGAACCAATCGAAAAAAAAATCAAAAGAAAAAAAAAACAAAAACTAAAAAACAAAAAAAGATAAAGAGAAAAGAGAAATAAAATAAACATAAAAAGAAGAGACAAAGACAAAGAGGAAAAGAGAATAGAAAGGAACACACATGCAAACACAGCGCATGACATCACCGCCCAGAAAAGGGCATCATTTAAGATCATTATGACAATTCAGGTCATGACAGACGAGACCACGTCATCAGGCCAGCCCAGTCGAGGTCAGGTCACCAAGCCTCCTTGGCTGAGGAATCCACCGGGGAAGGGGGGAGGAGGGGGAGGGGGGGCGGGGAAGTGGAATAGCAGGTAGGTTTTGGTGGATTTGTGGATTAAGGATGTGGATTTATATGGAAGTGGATTTGTGCATTGTGGATTTATATGCAAGTGGATTGTGTGGATTTACCTGCAAGTGGATTTGTGGATTGTGGATTTATATGCGCGGATATAGGATGTGGATTTATATGCAAGTGGATTAAGGATTTGGATTTATATGCACGTGGATTAAGGATATGGATTTACCTGCAAGTGGATTAAGGATATGGATTTACCTGCAAGTGGATTAAGGATATGGATTTACCTGCAAGTGGATTAAGGATTTGGATTTATATGCAAGTGGATTAAGGATATGGATTTACCTGCAAGTGGATTAAGGATTTGGATTTATATGCAAATGGATTAAGGATGTGGATTTACCTGCAAGTGGATTAAGGATATGGATTTACCTGCAAGTGGATTAAGGATATGGATTTACCTGCAAGTGAATTAAGGATTTGGATTTATATGCAAATGGATTAAGGATGTGGATTTACCTGCAAGTGGATTAAGGATATGTCAGATGCTATTGATGGATTAAGATTTGGATTATATATGGCGGATTAATGACACGTAGATTTTAATGATATTATAGTTCTCATCTTTCTAAATTCGAGTGGATTAAGCATATGGTGGAAAAACTAATTAATTGGATATCATTCTGTGGATAAAAAGTGGATTAGTTTTAGGTTAATGACGAAGTAGATTAATTATCACAATTAATTACTTTGGGTCGTAGAATTAATTAAAATGGGTTACATGGATATAAGAAATCATTTAACAAAGATAATTATGGTACTGGTAATTCTAGGAATATCATCACCTTCATCATCATCATCATCATTAACATCATCATCATCATCATCATCATCATCATCATCATCATCATCATCATCATCATCATCATCATCATCATCATCATCATCATCATCATCATCATTATCATCATCATCATCATCATCATCATCATCATCATCATCATCATCATCATCATCATCATCATCATCATCACTGCCAGTACTACTAATACATTCGCTATCCTATCTGTCCTATTTAGTTAGAAAAAAGTAGATATGGGATAATTGATAAAGATCATGAAAAAAGTATAAACAAAAACAAAAAAAGGAAATAAATAAACATATTTTTTGCAAGGACATTTTTTTACAAGAGAAAAGCCAGGAAAAGGTGATGATAAAAAATATTAAAAATTATAATAATAATAATGATAATAAGGATAATAATAAACGGGAAGAGGTGATCGGAGGAAGATAAAGATACGTACATAGGGAGGTGAACAGGAAAGAAAAAGTCAAAATAGGAAAAAAAAATATGCAAGAGAATTGATGAAATAGAGAGAGAGAGATGAAGATGAAGAACGAAGATGAGAAGTGGAAGAGAAAGGGAATAAGATTTATAAGACGTGGAAGAAGTATGAAGAGAGTGGGAGAAAGAGGAAGAGCGAGAGAGAGAGAGAGAGAGAGAGAGAGAAAGAAAAGCAAAGAGAAGAGGAGGAAAATAATAAGAAAGAAAAGGGAAAAAGAGGAAAAAAAGAAAGAAAAGAAAGAAAAAAAAAAGGACGTAGAATGAAAAGGGAAACAAAAGAAAGAATGAGAAACAGAAGAAGAGGAAGAACAAGAAAGAACAATAACAAAAAGAATAAGAAAGAGAGAGGTGAAGCAACGAAAAAAAAGAGAAAGAGAGACACAAAGAGGCCGAGAGGACGAGAAAAATCGGAGAGGAGAAGGGGGGAGGGGCGAAGGGGGGTGGGGAGGGTGTGCCACTAATGTCGCTTCTCTCAAGGTTAAGTTCGCCCTGAATCTGCAGAGGGAAGGAGAGGGCGGGGCATCAGGGGGCAGGATATAAGGGGGCGGGGTATCAGGGGGTATAAGAGGGCTGGGTATCAGGGGGTATTAGGGGCGGGGTATCAGGGGGTATTAGGGGCAGGGTATTGGGGGGCGGGTTATCAGGGGGTATAAGGGAGCGGGGTATCAGGGGATATAAGGGGGCGGGGTATCAGGGGGACGGGGTATCAGGGGTACAAGGGGACGGGGTATCAGGGGGGTATAAGGGGTGGGGTATCAGGGGGTGTTGGGGGGCGGGGTATCAGGGTGCAGAACATCAGGGGGCAGGGTATTAGGGGCTGGGCATCAGGGGGCATTAGGGGCGCGGCATCCAGGGGGTATTAGGAGGCAGAGTATTAGGGGACGGGGTATCAGGGGGCAGGATATTGGGGAGGGGCATCAGTGGGCAGGGTGTTGGGGGGCGGGGTGTCAGGGGTAATTAGGGGCGGGGTATCAGGGGGTGTTAGGGGCGCGGCATCAGGGGGCTGGGCATCAGGGGGTATTAGGGGCAGGGTATTAGGGGTGGGGTATCAGGGGGCAGGATATTAGGGGAGGGGCATCAGGGGGCTGGGTGTTGGGGGACAGGGATATCAGGGGGTATTAGGGGGCGGGGTATCAGGGATATTAGGGCCGGGACATTAGGGAACTGGGTCTAAAAACAAAACAAAAAAAAAACGAAAAACGAAAAAAAATACATTACCATGTAAATGACAGAGGGAAAACGATGAACGAAAGAGAGGAGAAAGAACAGAGAAGGAAAGGGAGACTGGAGGACAAGAGAAGAGAGAAGCCCTTTAAAGTGACAATGAGAGAGAGGTCAACAAGAGGCGTTGGCGGGGGGAGGGAGGGGGGAGGGGGGATAAGAGGGGGGAAGGGGAAGGGGAAGATTAGTTTTTTTTTTGTTTTTTTTTTTAGTGGGTGAGTAGGGATAGGGGTAGGGGGGGGCAAGGGGGGATTAGAGAGGGGGGGGAGGAGAGGAGAGGGTCACGAGGAGGGAGGGAAGGGAGGAGGAAGGGAGGGGGGGAGACGTACAAGGACAAGCGACACAAATTTAAGAAAAAAATAGAGAAATAGAGAGAGCGAGAGCAAGAAGAGAGAGAGAGAGAGAGAGAGAGAGAGAGAGAGAGAGAGAGAGAGAGAGAGAGAGAGAGAGAGAGAGAGAGAGAGAGAGAGAGAGAGAGAGAGAGAGAAAGAAAGAAAGAGAGAGAGAGAGAGAGAGAGAGAGAGAGAGAGAGAGAGAAAGAGAGAACGAGAGAGAGAAAGAGAGAAAAAGAGAGAGAGAGAGAAAGAAAGAGAGAGAGAGAGAGAGAGAACAAGACAAGTGCGATTTGCGCAATCAATGAGAAACGACAGAGCGAGAGAAGTTCATGGCAATAAATTAAATCTTAACATCTTCCTAATTTCTCTTATTTTAGTTCTATTTCACTGTTATTCTTATTTCTGTTGCTATTCTTCTCGTTCACTGAAATAATGAGAATAAATGGACTCTTTCCATCCTCCATTCTTGCGTTTTGTCTTAAAAAACGACTTTGGATTTGTACTTATGGCAGCGTTGAAATCTCCAATTAATTACCTATTAAATCTGGCAAAAAATAGAACGTTATGATAAAAATAAAAATCCGATATAAAAATAAACGGGAAATAAAAGCAATCTACATATATTCAAGATGCCAAAAGTATATATAAAAATTAAAGCTTAAAATTAATAGCAAATTTTTTTAACAGAAGAAAAAGAGAAACGTCAAAGACAGTAAAAAAGAAAGTAATTACGTTTAAAAAATTGATGAATGAATAACAAATGAAATAAGCATACGAATGAAGGAATCAATGAATGAATAAAGCATGAAATAAGCATACGAATGAAGGAATCAATGAATGGATAAAGCATGAAATAAGCATACGAATGAAGGAATCAATGAATGGATAAAGCATTAAATAAGCATTACGAATGAAGGAATCAATGAATGGATAAAGCATAAAATAAGCATACAAATGAAGGAATCAATGAATGAATAAAGCATGAAATAAGCATACGAATGAAGGAATCAATGAATGAATAAAGAATGAAATAAGCATTACGAATGAAGGAATCAATGAATGAATAAAGAATGAAATAAGCATACGAATGGAGGAATCAATGAATGAATAAAGCATGAAATAAGCATACGAATGGAGGAATCAATGAATGAATAAAGCATGAAATAAGCATACGAATGAAGGAATCAATGAATGAATAAAGCGTGAAATAAGCATTACGAAAGAAGGACCAAAAGAAGAAAAACTAGAATCAACGTAATTAAACCAGCATTCGAGACCAATTAGACATACCATGACACGGAACAGAGGACAGAGGGGGGGGGGGGGCGAGACTTGACATACCAAACCTAGTAGAGGCAAAACATGTCTACCTCAGCCCTAAAATGTAGGGCAGGGGGCAAGTGTGGGGAGGGTAGGGAGGAGGGTTGGAGGGTAGGTAGGGGAGGGGGAAGGGGGGAGGGTTGGAGGGTAGGTAGGGGAGGGGGAAGGGGCTTTGGGTTTTAAGAGGGAGGAAGATGGGGAGGGGAGAGGGATAGGGGGGAGGGTTGGAGGGTAAGGGAGGGGAAGGGGGCAAGTATGTGGAGGTAGGGGAGAGGGGGAAGGGTTCGGGGGTAAGGGAGGGGGGGATGGGGGCTTTGGGTGGAAGAGGGATAGGGGTGGAAAGGGAGGAAGATGGGGAGGGGGAGAGGGAAGGGAGAGGGTTGGAGGGGTAAGGGAGAGGAAGGGAAGGGAGGGTTGGGGGGTAAGGGAGGGGGAAGGGGAAGGGGGTAAGGGAGGGGGGAGGGGCTTTGGGTGGAAGAGGGATAGGGAGTAGGAGAGGGAGGGAAGATGGGGAGGGGAGAGGGGTAGGAAGGAAGGTGAGGGAGAGTGGTAGGTAGGAAGGAAGAGAGGGGAGAGGGGTAGGAAAGGAAGGGGATGGATGAGGAGGGAGGAAGGGAGGGAACTTAGAAGGAGAAGGAGGGAGAACAACAGAGAAGGAGTAGAGAGAAAGACATGAATAAGAGAGAAGGGAGGCATAGAGATAGTGATAAGGAGAGCAGGAAGAGAAGGGAATGGAGAAGGAGTCGGCAGGAGACAGGAAAAGGTGGGGAATAGGGTGGAAGGAGGGGAGGGGAGGGGATGATGGGGGAGGGAAGAGGAGGGGACGAAGGGAGTGGCGAGGGGGACGGGGGGAAAGGGGGGGAAGGGGGAGGGGGCCGTCGTGCACCACCCACCAAGGTCAGAAGAGCTTTCCCGATGGCTTGATTTTTTTTT
>NC_091568.1:35537108-35539608 GCF_042767895.1 Penaeus vannamei | reverse complement strand
CACTCGTGATTATGGCTGGGTCACACGGGTCACAGTAGCAGGGAGGAGAGGGGGAGAGGGGTGGATAGGTAGGGGAGGAGGAGGAGGAGGATGGGGGGAGGGGGGTGGATAGAGTAGAGTAGGGGAGGAGGAGGAGGATGGGATGGGAGGGGGGTGGATCAGGATAGGGGGAGGGAGGGATGGGGAGAGGGGGATGGATAGGTAAAGGGGAAGGAAGGAGGATGGTGGGGGTGGGGGGTGGAAGGAGGGTAAATAACTGGTAGCTGGGGGGTGGGGGGTGGAGTGGAGGTAAATTAGGGGTAGAAGTAGCGGTGGTGAAGCGGAGGGAGGGAGGTGGGGGGATTTGAAATGGATGGGGTAAGGGTTGATGGATGAAGTGTGAAGGTTTTTTGTTTTTTGTTTTTTTTGCATGTGTTAATACATAACAAAACAACAAGGTACATTGCTCTCTCTTTCTCTGTCTCTTCCTCTTATCCACATCACACCTCTCCTCTCTCTCTCTTTCCCTCTCCGCCCCTCTTTCTCTTCTCCCTCCCCTCATCCTCTCCTCCCCCTCCCTCTTCCTCTCTCCCTCCCTCTCTCTCCTTCCCTCTTCTCCTCCTCCCTCTCTCTCTCTCTTCTGCACCTCCCGCCCTCTTCCTCTCTTCTCCCCCCCATCTCTCTCTTCCCTGCTCCCTCCCTCTCCTCTCTCTCTCTCCCTCATGCTCCCTCCCTCTCTCTCTCTCTCTCTCTCTCTGTCCTACCTCCACCATCCTCTCTTCTCTTCCTGCCATCCTCTCCTTCTTCCTCCTAATGCCTTCCTCTCCTAAAGTCTAATATTCTTCCCATCCCTCCCTCTAACCTCTCTAAATATCCCTCCCTCCCTCCCTACTCTCTCTCTCTCTCTCTCTCTCTCTCTCTCTCTCTCTCTCTCTCTCTCTCTCTCTCTCTCTCTCTCTATCTCTCTTCTCTGCCTGCCCTCCCTCTCCTCTCTTTCTCCCCCCCCCCATCTCTCTCTTCCCTGCCTTCCTCTCCTCTCTTTCTTCCCTCCCCCTCCCCTCCCTCCTCTCTCTCTCTCTTCCTCTCCCTCCCTCCCACTCCTCTCTCTCTCTACTCTCTCTCTCTCTCTCTCTCTCTCTCTCTCTCTCTCTCTCTCTCTCTCTCTCTCTTCTCCCCCTTCTAAGACTCATCTCAGAGGCTCACTTGAGATCTCCCGAAGAAGGTCGAGGAAGAGGGAGGAAATGACGGCATTGAACGAGAGCGGATGTTGAGGAAGAAGAAAGATGAAGGGGGAGGAGACGGGGTGGAGGGGGGGGGGGCGGCGTGCAACCCTGCCTCCCCCTCCTACATTCCTCTTGTTCCTCCTACCCGTTTTCTCGCCGTTCTTCTCTCATCTTTATGCTCTTTCCTTTGTTTTTTTCTACCCTTTCTCTTTCTTTTCCTTCTCTTCCTCCTCCTCCTTCATCATCTTCTCCTTCTCCTTTCTTCTTTTTCTTTTTCTCCTTCTGCTTTTTCTTTTACTTCTCCTCCTGCTTCTTCAATACTTACTTCCTCCATCTCCTCCTCCTGCTTTGCTTCTTTTTCTCCTCCTTCCTCCTTCTTCTACGTTCCCTACACCCAGCTTCTTGTAGCGGAAACTCAAAGACCTTGAAATAATCACTTTAATCATGACCTTATGACCCCTCTCTCCCCATTCCTTGCCCCCGTCCACCCCTTCCCCCCCCCCCCCCCCTCTTCATCACCCTGTTCTCATAAAATATTTTAGCCTACTCACTTTCGATGATCTCTCCTTTCTACCCCCATACCTTCTCCCCTCTTCTCTTTTTTTATTTCTCCTATTCCCCTCCACCCCCCACCCTTGTCTTAAGAAAGTTGGGGAAGTCGCAATAAAAGAGGAAGCAAAGGGAATGCTTAAAAAGAGACTAATGATCAATAGGTTTAGAACGAGTAGGGAAGAGAGAGAGAGAGAGAGAGAGAGAGAGAGAGAGAGAGAGAGAGAGAGAGAGAGAGAGAGAGAGAGAGAAAGACAAAGACACTGAGAGATAGATAGAAAGAGAAGCCGAAAAAAGGAGAGAATGAAAACCCAGAAACAGAAAGGAAAAGAAAAACCAAAAATACAAATAAAATCAAAATCACCCCCCCCCAAAAAAAAAAACGCCAACCCATAAAATTTCTCAAAAGAAAATTTCTTCACAGATCTTTTGATTTTCCAAACTCATTGAAATTGTTCAAGGCCAAGTTCTAAAAAAACAAAAAAAAAAACAAAAACAAAAAAAAAACAGAGACATTGCCTTGAGTATGACACTTAAAAGCTACTTAAAGCTACTACTTAAAGCTACTTAAGAGGGTGATTGCGTTACTGTCGACTACCGCTGTTACATTGTCTGTCATAATGGGTGTTCTGTTGTGTGACAATGTTGGGTACCGGTTATTGGGTCCATTGTTTTTTTTTTTTTTTTTTTTTTTGTAGGGGGGGGGTCATTTTTCTTCTTCGTGTATTTCCTTCCTCTACGTTTTCTAT
>NC_091568.1:35529608-35532108 GCF_042767895.1 Penaeus vannamei | reverse complement strand
AGAGAGAGAGGGAGTGAGAGTAAGATATAAAACAAAGAGAGAGAGAGAGAAATCAGAGAGAGATAAAAGGGAGAGATAGAGTAGTAAGTAAAAGAAGGGTATATATAAACGAGAACCAATTATAAAACCGTAGCCATGGTAATAATAGTAATCTTTATGTTAATTCAGAATAATGAATAACCAAAGACTGAAATAAAAGGAAACCCATGGTCCAAAGAAAAGAAAATTCGAGAAAAAAAAACAAACAAAAAAATAACCTTTAGAAAATGAAAAATTCAGAAATAAAAAAACATAATAAAAACGGTTCGAAATGCAAGCAGAAACGTTTTCGAACCACCGTTTCGTCGCGGTCTTTGCCCTTCAAGATAAAGAAGGAAAAAAGACAACCTATATATATTTTTTTTCTTTACACTTTCAACGTCATGTTTGTCTTAAGTGTTGCTTCTCAAAACCAAAAAGACCGAAAGGTTATGAGTAATTTGAACGACAAGAAAGAAGATCGTTTTGCAATGAAACACACCGAAGAGAGAGAGAGAGAGAGAAAGAAAGACGGAGAGAGAGAGAGAGAGAGAGAGAGAGAGAGAGAGAGAGAGAGAGAGAAAGAAAGAAAGACGGAGAGAGAGAGAAAGAAAGACGGAGAGAGAGAGAAAGAAAGAAAGACGGAGAGAGAGAGAGATACATAGATATTTGTGTAGACACTTTCTTTGCAAATAATACCAACCCTATATTCTGAATCTTTATTGCCTCACCCAGCTCAACCTTTTCAAAGAGAAGACAATGAAATCATGTTTCTTTTAACTTCCAGTTATATTATAAGTAGAAATTTACTCATTCGAATCTTACCTATATAACCACGGTTCAGATAATAGATTCATTAATTGATAAGCTAATAAGTAGTTTTAGAAGAAACTAAATAAAGACATAGATAGATAGATAAACTGACAAATAAATGGATAGATAGATAGATAGACAAATAAATAGATAAATTAATGGATAGATAGACAAATAGATAGATAAATAAATGGATAGATAGACAAATAGCTGAATAAATAAACAGATAAAGATAAATATAAATAAATAACTAAAAAGTCGAAAAAGAGATATACTACATACACGTGCTTAAACGGAACAAGAACACCTTTTTTAATATTTTTTTTTAGTTTTTTTTTATCGCCACGTGTCATCCACGCTTGTTCCAAAAATCGTGATAGCTGACCTTTGACCTTTGGGGCTGGGTTCTTTAACAGCGATTTCTGAGTGGTGGGAATAAATCGTTCTCGTTTTTCTCTTTCGTTTTTTTTTTTAATGTCTGTTATTGCTTTATTTATTTATTTATTTATTTTTTTTTTTTTTTACGTTTGTCTAAAGGAAGAAGGAGAGGGAGCGAGGGAGGGAGAGAGAGAGGGAAGGAAAGAGAGAGGGAAGGAGCTTCGTATCCCTCCGCTTCCCTCTCCTCCCTTTCTCTCTCTTTATCTCCTGACTTCCCTTTCTCTCTCTCTTTATCTCCTGACAATCCCCCTCCCCTCCCCAACCCGCAACCCCCTCCCTCTCCCTCTCCCCCAATTCCCCTCTCTCTCCCTCTCCCCCAATCCCTCTCCCTCTACCCCAATCCCCCTCCCTCTCCCTCTCCCCCAATCCCCCTCCCTCTCCCTCTCCCCAAATCCCCCTCCCTCTCCCCTCACCCTTTCCCCTCCCCCTGCATTTCTCTGTTCAATTAAGGGGAAAACGAATGGAAGAGGGGAAGGGGGGAGAAGGGGAGGAGGGGGGAGTGGGGGGGAGGTACCCGACCTTGACTCCCACAGATTCGTCTTTTTGTCTCGGTTCTTCCCCTCTTTTTGTATGTCCTTTTTGTCTCTGTCTTTCTCTCTGTCTCTCTCTCTTTTTTTTTTTTTTTTTTTTTTTTTGTCCGTCACACACTCGAGCGAATCTCCCCTTGAATGGACGCGGGGGGGGGGGGGGGGCTGGGGAGGGAGGGAGGGAAGGGAGAAGGGATGGACAGAGGAAAGGGAGAATCAGCAAGGGCGGATAAAGGGACGAGGGCATTCCTCTTTCTCGTTTTTTTTTTTTTCTCTTCCTCTCTGTCTCTCTCTCTCACACACACACACACACATATAAATCTAATTCTATTTTTTATTTCTTTCACTTCCTTTCTGTGACATCTCTTGATATTGGGTGTACCAATATGGCGTCCATTGCGATGGGAATGCCTGTATGATGTCGGCTCTTGTGATCTTTCTGTCTTTCTAAATCAGTTTCTCTTGTAATTTTATCGAATTATCTATTTATTTGCTAATTTCTTTTTACATTAGAAGATGAAAGGATTATCAGTAATGATTTGTTTATGAATTATGGAAAAAAATATCACTATATCAGCAGAGTTTTCGTAAAAGAATTCAGGTTGTTTACGTGAATCCGCCTGCCAGCATATGAGAACGGCCTAACAGCTGTCACGGCCGAACTATTAGGATTCTATGGCGGTCGCGATGCATACCTTTTGTTG
>NC_091568.1:35482108-35507108 GCF_042767895.1 Penaeus vannamei | reverse complement strand
ATAATAGTAATAATATTAATGATTATAATAAAGTAATACTACTAATAATAATGATAAAGGTAATAATAATAATAATAATAATAGTAATACTGATAATACTAAGGAGAAGAAGAAACAAAACAAAACAAAAAAACACGGAGTAGGAGGAGAAGGAAGAAGAGAAGAAGAGAAAGAGATAGAGGAATAGGAAAGAAGTAAAAAAGAAGAAGGAGGAAGCGGAGGAAGGATAGAGAGGAGGAGATAAGGGTTGGGGACGGGGGTAGGGCTGGGGGCGGGGGGGGGAGGTCCTCGCTCTCTCTGACGTCACAACTTTCACTATGCAAGTTGGCTCGTTGGCCGGAGCAGAGGGCGGGACAGGCGGTGGAAGGCAGGGAATAGGAACGGGGATGATAAAGAGCGTGATGAAGAAGATGATGATAATGATAATCATACTAATGATGATGTTTGTGATGGTGATAATGGTGATGATGATGAAGAAATAAGCACGAGGATGATACAGAGCAGGATGATAATGATCATAATGATCATAATAATGAGGATGATGATGATGGTGATGCTGATGATAATGATACTCATACTAATGATAAAGGTGATGGTGATGATGATGAGGAGGAGGATAATAATGACTATAACAAAAATGATGATGATGTTCATGATGATAATGATAATAATAATAATGATATTTATGATAATAATAATGATATAGAAATGATAATTATATAATAATGATAACAATAATAATTATAAAAAATAATGATAACGAGTTTAATCATGATAATGCTAATGATGAGGATAATAATAATATAAAATGATAATAATAATCACAATAATGATAATGACTAATGATTAGGTAATCATAAATAGTAATGATAATAAGGATGGTAATGATAACAATAATAATAATGATAATGCCTTTGATGATAATAATAATAGTAATACATAAGATAATTATCATTGTCATAATCATTATGATAATAACAATAACACCAACAACATTCAAATGGCGATGTAATGAGCATGATGGCAGTATTAATCATAATGATAATTGCTATGTCGATAATAGAACTAGGTAATCGTCACGTAATGATTTTTTTTATCGGTATTACCATTATCATAATTGTTATTATTATCTGTATTTTTGTTGTCATTGTTATTGCTAACGTTTTTTATCGCCATCATCGTATTTATTAATGTCATTCTTTTTATGTTGTTATTTCTTAGTTCTTTATTTTGTTTTTGTATTCTTGTTGTTTTATCGTAACTTATTAATATTGTCATTACTATCATCACCATCATTATTATCACTGTTACTACCATTACCACTGTTATCGTCACCATCATTATATTTGTTAATATCAACATCATTCTCTTTATGTTGTTTATGTTATTTATCATTTCTGTATCTTTATTTTTATTTTCTTGTTGCTTTATCATAACTTATTATCATCATTACTATCATCATCATCATCATTATTACTATTACTACCATTACCACTATTGTCTTTAGTCATAATCCTCCTTTTTTAAATAACCGAGAAAACTGAGGAACGGTAGGACACAGTAATACAAACAACCAATAGCATTCAACCAAACAGCCAAAAGACAAACAAACAAACGACCAAACAAAAAACCCGTTAGTCCGTTGCTCCAGTAGAACACCCGGAAAAAATCTTACTCATAAATCCGGGTTATAGAAAGTCGAGGCTTCTGAGTGACACAGTAACAGCGAGTAGATGCCATGCATGCCGAGGTCGATACAGGAACCAACCGAGCGAATAAGGTAGATGGAGAGCTATTAAGGAGGAAGGAGGAAGAGGAGGAAGGAAGAGGGAAGAAGGGTAGGTGGAAGAGGAGGAGGAAGGAAGAAGGGAGGGTGGAAGAGGAGGAGGCAGGAAGAAGGAAGGGTGGAAGAGGAGGAGGAATTAAAAAGGAAGAAGGAAAGGTGGAAGAGGAGGCGGAAGAAAGGAAGGTGGAAGAGGAGGGGGAAGAAGGGAAGGTGGAACGGAAGGAGGAAAGGAGTAAGATGGAGGAAGGGAGGAAAAGAAACGGGGAAGAGGAGTGGGGGAAGGAAGAAGAAACGAATAGGAAGAGGGAAGGAAAGAAGAGAAAAAAGAAGAGGCGGAGAACAGGATAAAGAAAAAAAGAGATATAAAGAAGAGAGAAGAATATTAAGAGCCTGACTCATATCCTTGTGTGTCTCTCAAACATCTTTTTCTTAATTATCATTCACAACTTACCAAACACCGTCGGATGCTCGCCCAGTGGTATGCCAACGCCCGCGATCTCGTCTAAAGTTTCCAAAGTGCCGTCGGGTTGAAGTTGCCCTCGATAGGGTTATAAACTTGTCTTCGCTCTGTTTCTCCTGTGCCAGTCACACCCGTTTCTCCTCGTCTTTCTATCTATCTATCTACCCCCCTCTTTCTCTCTGTCTATCGATCTATCAGTCTCTCTCTTTCTCTCTCTCTCTCTCTCTTTATCTTTCTTTCTCTCTCTCTCTCTCTCTGTTCTCTTTTTCTTTCTCTCTTCCTCCATTTCTTTTTGTAGAGCATGTTTAGAAGAAATAAAAGTACGTATGCAAATGTGTAATAATAGGAAATGGTGTTGGGAAACCCGGTACTATTTAGAACACTGGATGAATGGCAAACATGAATGGAATAGGAAGACTGAATATGTGTGCGTTCTTGGATGTGCATGTATGTGTGTGTCTGTGTATGCGTGCTGTGTGTCTGCCCGCGCATGAGTTCAAAGGGAAAAGCGGTCTTTGCCCCCTTGGCACCCCCCACCCCCTTCCCCCCTCCTGACTGGGGCAGGGAGTTCCCCAGCGCAAAGCCTGAGGAACTTTCCTAGAAGCACCTCGGCCCATCCCTGACTGGTGCTAGAGGGAAGGGGTGTGGGTGGGGGAAGGGGTGAAAGGGAGGGTAGGAGGAATTAGGGGGGAGGGGAGGAGATGGAAGGGGAAGGGGAGGGGAAGAGGAAGCAAGAGAGGGAGGGGAAAGGGGGGATCAGATTAGGTGTGGATGATATTCGGCCAGGCATGGATTTTATTAGCAGTGCAGGTGCCGACGGGGACGGTAGCGGTGGCGTCCGACTCAAGAATACTCGCGCAGATACACACACACGCACAGGTGTTCCAGGTACCTTCAACAGTGCATTGTACGAGAGGGACTTACTGTTGTGTTTTTTCTCGATTCTAATTACGAGAGTGAATAAAAATCGAAGTGAATTTTCTTAGTGACAGTTCGCGTTGATGACTTGAGGCCGGCGTGACACTAGGAAATGAGACTGGAAAAGAGGTGCTTGGAGAAAGCAGAAGCCATAATTAACAGAAGGTGACCGTGAAGTTTCTCATGGGCAGATCATCGCACGAACTGCCTTGCACTACACCATTCCGGTCCTTGATCCGACTTGTGATTCCTGAGAGACATCGCGATCATGGGAATCAAGAAGAAATCAAAAAGAATCAAGAAGAATCAAGACGAGGAAATGAACTTACAAGACACACAATCTGAATACTAGTGACTCCTGATAACTCCAGACACTTCATCTCCCAACGCACGCACGAACGCAAGATTTAAAGAGAGGAACGGCTAATAACTTTGCTATTAAAAAAGGAATAAGCTAAAGAGAGAGAAAGAAAAAAAAAGAGAAATTAAGCAAATGAGAGGTTAAGGAGGTGGTCACGCAAGACGGAGAGGTGAACGCCTTCCACTTGATTTTTTCCTCCCTCCTTCTCTCTTTCTCTTTTCTTTCTCCTTTTTTTCTGCCTTCAGCTTCATGACTGCGACGACGTGGAGCGTGTTGTGCTTATCAAAGGTCGCTTCCTCTCCCGCGCGGCTTCGGATGTCTCCTCGCTGGCCCTCACTTCCTCGTTCGCTTCCTTAGGAAAGGTCACTTGCTGCGTCTCCTCGAGTCTTTGTGGAACCTCTGGAGGATTCTTTAAGGAAATTTTACAGACCTCGTTGAAGGAGTGTTTGAGGAAACCTTTGAAGGATTTTTAAAGGAATTTCTATGGGCCTTTTTAAAGTGTTTGAGGAAACCTTTGAAGGATTTTTAAAGGAATTTCTATGGGCCTTTTTAAAGTGTTTGAGGAAACATTTGAAGGATTTTTAAAGGAATTTATAAGGCCTTTTTAAAGTGTTTGAGGAAACATTTGAAGGATTCTCTAAGGAATCTTTAAAAGCCTCATTGAAAGAGTGCTTGAAGAAACTTTGACGGATTCTTTAAGGAAATATTGAAGGATTCTTTGAAGAAATCTTGAACGAGTAGTTAAGGAAACTTTAGTGGATCTTTTGAAGGAGTGTTTGTGCAGATCTTTTTAAAGGATTCTTTGTGGAAGCGTAGAAGGATTCTTTGAAGGAGTGCTTGAGGTTACTTTGAATGACTGTTGAAGGATATGAAAATTTAAAGATTTGAAGGGTGTGCTAATGAAACTTTGAAGGAATTTTGTTGCATCTTACGTTTCTGAAAAGAGGTAACGAAGACAATTAAAGATATAGATCAATCTACATCGAAGGTGAGATTAAATAGATCCGTGTGTGTATAGCTCGTGAAAAGAACGAAAAAAGTGTGTGACAGTAAACCTACCTTTACTTCGTTTCAGCGAAAAAGAAAAACTGTTTATAAATTCCCCTAAAAGCTGTACTAAAAAAGATAACTAAATCATATGCAAGACATTTCTCTTAGTTACATCGCAAAAAAATGAAACCTAAAAATAGATATATTTTACCTAACAGGCCCTAAATAGAAAAAAAAAAGAAAACAAATCATAGAAGTTTACAAAATTGCAATAATCAAAAATCAACCAACCAACCAAGAAAAAAAAGAAAACAAATAGGTTAACAAAATTGCAATAATCAAAAATCAACCAACCAACCAATCAATCAATCAATCAAAGGGAAAGGTATTAGGACGAAACGTACACTTTATCTTCCTCAGAATGAAAGGTACAAGAGAATGGAAGGAGGTTACTGACCTTTCGGGGAAATTGATAGTGGAAGCGGGCACTTTGACTGCCAAATTTATGGACGTTTTATCGGACTATGCGGACGTGTGCGTTTTTGTGTGCGTGTGTTGTTATCGTTGTTGTTGTTGTGTGTGTGTGTGAGAGAGAGAGAGAGAGAGAGCGAGTGTGTGTATGAGAGAGAGAGAGCGAGTGTGTGTGTGTGTGTGTGTGTGAGAGAGAGAGAGAGCGAGTGTGTGTGTGTGTGTGTGTGTGTGTGTGAGAGAGAGAGAGAGAGAGCGAGTGTGTGTGTGTGTGTGTGTGTGTGAGAGAGAGAGAGAGAGAGAGAGAGAGAGTGTGTGTGTGTGTGTGTGTGTGTGTGTGTGTGTGTGTGTGAGAGAGAGAGAGAGAGAGAGAGAGAGAGAGAGAGAGTGTGTGTGTGTGTGTGTGTGATCTGATTATGGGTACACCTTTGAGAAGAGTATCAATTTCGAGATATATGATATATATGTTCCGTATAGACCTGTTCATTCTTTGTTTGCATTTTAATTGTTTATATGCACTTCTCCTTAAAAATTATCAGGTTTATTTATCCACGAATCTATTAATGTGTATGCGGTAACTTGTGTGCGTATTTTATATATGCGTATGATTTCAAAATGTAAAATTGGTCATTTATGAAAACATATCTGACAGCTAGAATAATGATAAAGGTGATGATGATGATGATGATGATGATGATAATGATGATAATGATAAGTACAATAATGATAATGTTATTACTAATACTAATAATGATAATAATGTTAATGATGATATAATAAGTACAATGATGATAATGATAATGTTGTTAATATTACTACAGATGAAAACCATACTAATAATAATTACAATAAAAGTTATAATGATGACAACGATAATAATAATAATGATAATAATAATAATAATATTAATTAAAAAAATGATAATGATGATAATAATAATAATATCAATTATGATAATGTTAATAACAATAATAGTAACAGTAATAATAGTGATAATAGTAATGACAGTAATGATAATACTGATAATGATGATAATACTAGCAGCGGCAATAATAACGATAATGTTAATTATGATAATAATGAAACTATTAATGATGATAATAATGATAAAACAAAAATAAAGAAATAATAATGATAAAAAATAAAGAAATGATAATGACAATAACGACAATAATTATAGAAATAGTATAACAATGATAGTAATGATGATGATGAAGATGATGATAATGTTGACAAATCGTATCCACTGTGACAAACGTAGAAGAGATATGAAAGAGAATCAATATTTTCACAAAACAAAAGAGTAACTGTGATAACAATGATAATGATAATGGTGATGTAACAATAATAATAATAATTATGATAATAATTAATAAGGATAACAATAATAATAATGATGTTAATAATGATGATAGTAATGATAATGACAACAACAACAACAGTGATAATAATGACAATGATAATAAGATGATGATAATGAAAATAAATAGACAAGGAAGAGGAGAAGAAGCAAACGTGTTGAGTACTAGCAGATATTTTTCATTCTTTTTTTTTTTCTTATGCTTTGTACCACTTTCACTTTCTCCGGTTATTAGAAAAAAAAGAAAAAAGAAAATTACTGCATCATCCTTTCAAAGAGGAAGGGGAAAAAAAGCATTGCAAAGCAGTTTTTCAAGTTGAGCTTTCTATTCTCACTTGCAATTTCAACCGACAGACAGACGGGTTGATCTGAAAATACTGTAATTGCTTTGATCTCGGAGAGTATTTTTATTGTGAGAGCTTTCAGTATCATTTGCGGGTTGAATAAGGTTTCTAATTATGTTTTTTTTTTTGAGGGGGGGGGGAGGGGGGGGTTTCTTTTATATGGTCTAAGAATGATTTTTTTTCTGTTTTTGTTTTTCTTCTTCTTTTTCTTCTTTTTCCTGGTATGAGGTTGCGGTATGCGTGTACAATATATATACATATATATATATATATATATATATATATATATATATATATATATATATATATATATATATATATATATTTATATATATATATATATATATATATATATATATATATATATATATATATATATAAATATTTAAGTATACTTGATTTATTAATGTGGTTATACATTATACTTGATTGATTTATGTGGTTATACATCATATTTTATTTATCTATGTGGTTATACATTCTTCCATGCAATCATGAACTTTATCTCTCTCTCTCTCTCTTTCTCTTGGTCTCATCACTTGCTCCATACCCCCTATTCTTCTTATTCATATTCACATTCTTCTTCCTCTAATCCCTATTCCAGAAACAGACCCTCCATACACGAAGAATCCCGCAACTAACGCCATCTCTCGCCCACAGAATGCAACCCCCATCGAGACCCAACATGCTCCTTCTGGCGATGGCGCTGACGGCTCTGGTCCAGGTTTCCCTCGCGGTGCCAGCCAGGGAGCGCCCTCTGAAGCCCTGTCCAGATGGCTTCCAAGCGGTGATAGTGGACGGCAAGCAGGACTGTGTGTGCGCCCACTACCACGTGTACTGGCCCCACACGGGTCTCTGCTACCCGGAGTTCACGCGGGGGCCATGTGGTCGGGGTCAACAGCTGGCGGCTAACGAGACGGGCCACGCTGAGTGCAGGTCGGTTGGCTTGTTGTTTTGAAAAGGTCGTGGGAGGTCAGGGGAGGTCACTGGGGGAAGGGAGGGGGGGAAGAAGGGGGACTGGAGGAAAGGAAGGGGAGATAGGAAATGGGAGAAAAGGGGAAGGGGGACTGGAGGAAAGGAAGGGGAGATAGGGGGAAGGGGGACTGGAGGAAAGGAAGGGGAGATAGGAAGGGGGACTGGAGGAAAGGAAGGGGAGATAGGAAGGGGGAGCTAGGGGGAAGGGGGACTGGAGGAAAGGAAGGGGAGATAGGAAGGGGGAGATAGGGGAAGGGGGACTGGAGGAAAGGAAGGGGAGATAGGAAGGGGGAGATAGGGGGAAGGGGGACTGGAGGAAAGGAAGGGGAGATAGGAAGGGGGACTGGAGGAAAGGAAGGGGAGATAGGAAGGGGGAGATAGGGGGAAGGGGGACTGGAGGAAAGGAAGGGGAGATAGGAAGGGGGAGATAGGGGGAAGGGGGACTGGAGGAAAGGAAGGGGAGATAGGAAGGGGGAGATAGGGGGAAGGGGGACTGGAGGAAAAGAAGGGGAGATAGGAAGTGGGAGAAAGGGGGAAGGGGGACAGGAGGAAAGGAAGGGGGAGATAGGGCGGGATGGGGACTGGAGGAAAGGAAGGGAAGATAGGAAGTGGGAGATAGGGGGAAGGAGGACAGGAGGAAAGGAAAGGAAGATAAGAAGTGGGAGATAGGGCGGGATGGGGGATAGGAGGAAAGAAAAGGAAGATAGGAAGTGGGATATAGGCCCGAGTGGCGGACTCGAGGAAAGGAAGCCAAAATAGGAAATGCGACATAGGGGGGAGCTAGTAAAAAGGAAGTGAAGATGAGGGATGAGAGAAAGGGAAGGGAAAGAAAGGGGAATGGTTAAAGGGAAGTGCAGATAGGACGAAAAAGGGAGATGAGCAAGAAGGAAAATGTTCGTGGAGTAACCTTATACGATGCCATTTGAGGTCAAGGGAGGTCACTGAAGATAGAAGAGAAAAAAAGGAGGAAAAAGGAAAGCAAGGAAGATTATGAAAGAAGGGTAGAAATAGATGTTAACTACAAACTAAAAAAAAAAAATCAGAAGTAGTAGAAGATGGAATTAATAAAGAGAAGGGAAATGGGGACAGGGAACGAAGGGAAAGAAGGAAGGATAGAGAGAGTAGAAACGAGGTCAAGCTGAGAGTAGGTCAGGTTGTTTTTGCAATGCCATAAGGGGTCACAAGAGGTCAGTGAGGAAAGGAAAGGAGGAAGAGAAAGGGAAAGATAGAAGGAAGAATACGGAGATATTAAGGGATAGTTTTTTTTTCCTCTTTTGGTAGGTTGGAGGGAGATGAAGAGAGAAATGATAAATGAGAAACAAACAAAGGAAGAGAAGTAGGTGAGAAAGGAAAGGGATAATGAAGAAGGGAAAAGGAACAATAAGAATCAGAAAAAAGTCAAAGAGAGAGTAGGAAAACAAGTAAAGAAGCAAATGGAAGAAGAAAATAAGAACAATTTTAAAGTCCATAAGACATAGCAAAGAAAGGAAAGATGAAAAGAAAAGATAAGAAAGGAGAAGAATGTGAGGAGGAGGCAAACGAGAGACAAGAAAGAGGAAAGGAGACAGACCAACAGGAAGTAATAAAGGGAAATTAGGTAAACAAAACATTTAAAGAAAACGAGAGAAAGGTAAAATAGTATAAAAGAAAGAAACCTGAGGACATAGAGAGAAAGAGCGGAAGAGAAGAGACGACAATTGAAGCGAAAGAGAATGTATCCGTGGAAAGAGTGACAACAGGTCAGAGGTCATACGATAGGTCATTGGTCAGTGAATGAAGCTCATAAAGATAGCGGTAAAGAGGATGAAAATAAGGACAAAGAGAAGGTGAAGGAAGTAGAGAGAGGGACTTGAAGATAAAGATGCTCTCCCCCCAAGAGAGAGAGAGAGAGAGAGAGAGAGAGAGAGAGAGAGACAGAGAGAGAGAGAGAGAGAGAGAGAGAGAGAGAGAGAGAGAGAGAGAGGAACAGAGAAATAGAGAGGTAAAGAGAAGGAGTGAGGGAAGGAGAATGAGAGAGGAGAGGAAAAATAGCGAGGTAGAGAAGGGGAGAGGGAGGGAGAGGGAGGGAGAACAAGAGAGGAAAAGAGAAGTAGAGAAGTAAAGAGAAGGGAAGAGAGTAAGAGAGGGAGAGCGGGAAGGAGAAGGAAAGAGTGAGAGGGAAGGAGAAAGAGAGAGAGAGAAAAAAAAAAGACAGACAGACATAGTGACAAAAACAAAGACAGAGAGAGAGAAGCAGACAGAAAATAAAGACAGGAAAAAGGGAGACAGAAACAAAGAGAATAAGGGAGACAAAGACAAAAAGGAAGAAATGGAGACAGATACAAAGAGAGAGAAGGCGAAATGGAAAAAAATGAAAAAGAATCAGGAGGAAAATCAGTAAACAAATCAATAAAATTTGATAAATAGAGGAGATAGGAAGAGGAAGAGAATGTGCAGGGAGACAGGGGATGCAAATCAAGTGGTGAAGGTGAAGGGGAAGAAGAGGAAAGCGAAGGAGGGAGTATAGGTCAGTTCAGAAGGGGAGAGGGAGGGGGAGGAAGGGGAAAAGGGGAGGGGGAGGAAGGGGAAGAGGGGAGGGGAGAGGGAGGTTAAGAGGGGAGGGGGAAGGTGGGGATGAGGGTAGAGGGGAGGGGGAAGGGAAGAGGGGAGGGGAGAGGGATGGGGAGGGAGGGAAGAGGGGAGGGGGAGGGGAAGAGGGGAGGGGAGAGGGAGGGGAAGGGGAACAGGGGAGGGGATGAGGGGAGGGAGAGGGAAGGGGAGCGGAGAGAGAGAGAGAGAGGAAAGTAGAGTAAAGGAAGATACGGAAAGAAAGAGGGGAGGGAATGGGAAAAGGGAGAGGAAAGGGGAGGAAAAGTGGGGAAGGAGGAGAGGGGGATAGGAAGAGGAGAGAAGGGATACATATATAGGTATATGGAGGAGGAGAAAAGGAAAGGCCAAACGAGAGAAGACAAAAGGATGAGAAAGTCATTTAGATATTCGTAAGGCATAAGAGCGGTCAGAAGGGAAATGTTATCCCATTCATGTCATTTATGTATCTTTGTTCTTTTTGGTTGTATATGTATAATTCAATATGTTTGTAGCAATGAAATGTATAGTATATGTCTATGAAGTTAACTTTATAATAATCTCAACTATCATAATTTCAGTAACTTGATCACTGTCTTGAATTTTACTCTTGAAAAATCATTTTTATAGCAATTTCAAATAGGATAAAAATAACAGTAATAACAGTAATACCTAAAATAACGCCCGTCCCCTCGAGGGTCACTGGGTCCTGCCTCCGCGCCCGACTAACGCCACGTCCCTCTTGCAGGTGCCCCGGCTTCTGGGCGCGCTACAAGGACGGCGCCTGCTACCAGGAGTACACGCAGGGCCCGTGCCAGGTGGGCGAGCTGTTCATGGGGCGCACGGCGGGCGGCGAGGGCTTCTGCTCCTGCTCTTCCGAGATGGTCATGCACTACTTCCGCGCCGACGGCCGCTGCTACCCGCTGTACGAGCAGGGCCCCTGCCCCAAGGGCCACCTGCTCAAGTTCGACTACCGCACGCTGGAGCCCGTGTGCGAGTGCCGCGACGGCTTCATGCTCGAGGACGACGGCGTGTGCTACGAGCTGAACACGGCCGGCCTCTGCGACCAGGCCAAGTGCCAGGACGGCGGCATCAACTGCTACGTGCGCAACCTGGACACGCTCAAGACTGAGTGCACGTGCCTGCCCGGCAACGTAACCACGGCCGACGGCCACTGCTTCCAGCCGTACTCGCGCGGCCCGTGCCCGCTCGGCAACTGGCTGGTGTTCTCGGAGCCCGGCGTGGCCGTGTGCGAGCGCAAGACGCAGTGCGCGCGCTTCGACAACTGGTTCTTCTGGACGCCCGACCAGCGCTGCTACCGCCAGTACTCGCGCGGCCCCTGCCCCGAGGGCCAGCTCTTCTACCTGGACCTCAACACCGGCGTGTCCGGCTGCCACTGCCGCCGCGAGTGGACGCCCTACTACTGGCCCGAGGACGGCCAGTGCTACGAGCAGCACTCCGTGGGCCCCTGCCCCGCCGGCATGTACTTCAGCTTCAACCAGACGTCCGGCCAGACCGAGTGCAACTGCTTCACCTCGCACGTGCTGCACGAGGAGTCCCAGACGTGCTACGAGCGCCTGACCCGCGGCCCGTGCCCCGAGGGCCAGCTGGTGACGGAGGACGCCGCCACGGGCCGCATGGCCTGCGACTGCCACGCCGGCATGAGCACCCACTACTGGAGCCGCGACGCCCGCTGCTACCAGCACTTCCTGCAGGGCCCGTGCGCCGCGGGCCAGACCTTCCGGCTGGACCCCGTGGCCGGCAGCCCCGCCTGCATCACCTGGGGCTGAGCGCGCGGCCTCCTGCAGCGCGCGCGGGCCAGGCGCCTCCGGTCCCGAGACGCACCTCCAAGTCTGCTTTCCTCTTGCGTTCTGAACGGTCATTTGTCCTCTGCTGATTACCTGAAAACTTCTACGTTACATGGCCAATATGCACTTAATCCTTAACAGATACATCCAATAAGTATATATATATATATATATATATATATATATATATATATATATATATATATATATATATATATATACATATGCATGTGTATGTGTGTGTGTACGTATGTATGTATGTATGTATATACATGTACATGTATATGTATACATATGCATGTACATACACACATACATATATATAAATATATGTATGTATGGAATGTTACCTCACACCATGAAACAACATTTCCCTCCTCCTAAACCCGCAAAATTTGTAAATATCTCTCCACAAACAAAATCCACAACAGCCACAACCCCCGCACAATCACTCGAATCACAGGTGCAATGGTACTTAATAGTCTGTATAAAAAAACCCGGGATTTCTCATCACGGAATCCGCTTTTCTCGGCGACGTATTTCTTCGTCTGCCTCGTCCTGTATCTTTGGTTGTAGCTGCTGACTCGCTGGTGTAAATAGATGTATAGTGGTAATTCTGTGTCGATCCCATTCGTTTGAACTGTTATGAACACGAACCTTTTTTTTATGATTTGAAAGAAAGAGAGAAAGCAAGGAAAGATAGAAAGGGAAGGAAACGAGATTTGAAAATAGCAGGAGGGTCTTGTGATGTCTGACGAAAGGGTTTTCCGTCAGCTGATGAAGTGTACCTTAAGTAGAGCTTAAGATTTATTAGTTTTCTCCTCCTGTGGTCTTGAAGGACTGCGATCGAGAGTCGAATTTCTGTGCTTTTTTTTATTACATTTTTTTTTATCATTTCTTTCCTTATTGAATTGTAATGTTTCGTCTTTTTTTTTTCTCGCTTCTCAATATTTTTTTTGTTCTAGAAGACTTCCGGTGACAGAAAGAGAGATAAAATAAAATTCACGAGATCCCCCTTGGAATCCAAAAACAAGATGCAAAGAAAACGGACTTTTTTTGGAAACTTAATATAAAAAGAATAGAAATACTTTAAAGACCAAAATCAAAATTTAAATTCTGTTCACCGGAATCACTCTTCGACGCTGTTATAGAAGCTGGAAATAAAATAAAAACCTGGCCGTATAGAGGCTTTGTCGGGTAAATAAAACGCCTTGGTTCCTCTAAGACAAAAAAGAAAAAGAATCAAAGTTAATTTTCTAGATTTTTTTTTATTTCTAAAACTAGAAAGACTTTTTTTTTTCAATTCTTCTAAAATTAACGTACTTTCGGCTGACCTCAAATAAAAAAAAAAAAGTTACAAGATTGGCCTTTGACCCTAGAGGAACCAAGTCAAAACTAAGGTCAATGAAACTACATGAAAGTATATTGACCTTTTGCTGGGCTTCTGTCGCCTATACATAGTTAGGGGCTAACAAACTACTGTATTGCTGTGTTGTTTTATACGCTTTCTTCCTTACTTATTGTATTTTTTCAACAGTATTTCTGATGGTCATCCGTAAGCAAAGTCACTTTACTTCCAGTGTAGAATAGTTTCTAAAATAGAAGAAAATATATATTTATTCTCAAAAAGAAAATGCCTTAAAAGGTAACGTAGAATCTGTTTATATATATATATATATATATATATATATATATATATATATATATATATATATATATATATGTATGTATGTATGTATGTATGTATGTATGTATACATATATATATATGTGAAGTGGCCTTACCGCTTTAACCTCATAACTTATGATTGGTTCGTCTAACTTATTTATTTATTGCTGTTAGAGAGAGATCGATAATGAAGTTATAATTCAACTTTCTTAGCTTCTTAAAGATGCTTGTAATTCTTCTATATCAGGTGAAGGACTTTGCTTACTGATGAAAAATAATTATGTCTGAGCTAAGAGGAATGTAAAAATGTTGGTGATTCGAAAGCTCGATAGATATTATTTTACTTTATTTATGTATGAGTGGTTATTGATGTGTACGTGTGTGTGTGTGTGTAAGGGTATGTATGTGTCTACGGATACGAGTAAGGTCGCAAATAGAGAATATATTGAGTAGTTCTGAATAGTAATTGGTGGGTATAGTGCTGGAATATTTGCCGTTTTATCCTCGAGGTTTTTCTCTAGTTACAAAAGACGAGAAGCTTAGTTACAGTTTATACGAGAATGCCTGTGGTTTATGCAAGGCTTCATACAGCTAGGTAGGCTTATAACTTCCAATGTATTCTATGTATTGTCTATACACTGTACAGACAACAATTACTGAATTTCTGTAAGGGGTTTCTCAGTGTTACTGCGAAGCCTCTCTGTTATATATATATTTGTATATGTATATCCCTTTAGCGTGGCCAGCTGGAGGTAATATTTTTATGACTTTTCAATATCTTTTTTTTTTCTTTTTCGTAAAGAGAAAATGTATTGTGACCATGAGTTGTATCTTATAATTTCTTTCTTTATTATAATTATTGTTGTTTGTTTCAACATTTTCCTTTGTTCTCTCTCTTTCCTATCTCCCTCGCTTCCTCTCTCTCTCTCTCTCTCTCTCTCTCTCTCTCTCTCTCTCTCTCTCTCTCTCTCTCTCTCTCTCTCTCTCTCTCTCTCTGTCTCTCTCTCTCTCTCTCTCCCCCTCTCTACCTGTCTCTCTCTTTCTCTCCCTCCCTCTGTTCCTGTCTCTCTCTCTCTCTCTCTCTCCCTCTGTTCCTGTCTCCCTTTCTCTCTCCCTCTGTTCCTGTCTCCCTTTCTCCCTCTCCCCCGGCTGGCCGTGTGAGGGAGAGATCACCACACTGTTGTAGCGGCACAAAACATATGTGATATTCATGAATAAAGGAATGCCACCAGTAATATAAAGTTTATCCTTATCCCTCCTCGTTATATATCCAGTTTTATCTCCCATTGTTTACCTTGAACAAAGTCAGGTGATCGTCTTTGATAGATGTACACCTGGAGAATAGTCATTGACTTGTTATTCGGTTATCAGTGTTTCATTTTCATCGTTGTATATAACATTGTGTTGTGTAAAAGAAGATGATATCATTCTTAACATTCTTATACATGTGATTTATTTTAATTAATTGTCCAATTAATTACTTCTTTATTATTCATATTTTGTGAATGCTTAAATTCATTGCATGAAGATGTATTATTTTTTTAGGTTTAGTCAAGCACAGGATATATTTAATTTTCTTATATGAATTTTATGCATTTATTATATCCACACATATTTACAAGAAAAGATATACACAGTCAGAATATCCAAATAAATAAATACCATTTCTTTCATGATATGTGATATACTGAACATCATTCTCTTATCGATCTTAAATTAATTTTGATATTATAAATGAAATGAATTATCATGAAGAGAATTACTCCTCAAGATGTTTACTAATTTCATGGTCTATCAACAAGATTTTGCTAAAATTTCTTTTTCCTTTTTTCCATGAATATTCCCATGGTAATAAATATCAATTTATGGATCAACTTGATTATTATTTTGATTACGATTCTGAGACAAGAAAGTGGCAGAAATTTCCAGCTCTTTTGACTTTTTTTAAGTGAGAAGTTTAAGCGTCAATACCTTTGCTGAAGTGGAGGTTTCAGAAACATTTTCCATATTCTAAAATTTAATCCATTATCTCTTATCTGTTATGTAAATTTGATTTGATATTTATAGGTCTATTGCGATTAACCAGCCTCGGTATCAGAAATATTTTCTGTATTAGAGGCTTCCGTAACTTTTGACATTTCAGAAGTTATAGCTTCAGTATCCTTTCCTAAATCATTAATATTAGTGACAATTTTTAGAGTACTTTTTCGAGACCTGAAGCTGGGATTTCAGGAACTTCTAAATCAAAAGCCTTTTCTTCAGTAGTTTTGAAAAGAAGTTGAAACCTTGATGATCATTTCAAGAGAAAAGTTTTTTAGTTATGGCTTCAGTAACATTTTCCAGATCATAAGTTTTCGATTCATTATCTTTCTCGTGATCTGAAGTTGAAGCAAGAAGGAGTGATATCTTTAAGGTCTGAATTTGTGTGATTAGTAACTTTTATTGATCATTAAATGTATTTTTATTAACGTTTTCTGACGAAGATATACTCGAAACCGGTAAAATACATCTCTTGTATTGTGAAGATATTCCTTCTCATCCATACCTTTCCACATAAAGCCACGTCATTTGATCCAGAAAACATTAATAAAAATTCACTGACATGGAATTAATGAAACCTTCTTTACATCATGAGTAACTTTATCTGGACTAAAAGTTGTTGCTGCGTTTGTTTGTCTTTGTAGATTTGTGGTTTCAATAATGTTCTCAAAGCCAAGACTTGTGGTTTCTGAAAACTCTACTTTTGAGGATAATGAATCTGTTAACTCAACGTTTTTTCTGTATCGGAAGTGGATTTAAGAAGTTTTTTTTATATCTGAAGTGGATGTAGGACCCTTTTCTATATCTGAAGTGGATTCGGGAAGTGTTTCTGTATCTGAAGTGGATGTAGGAATACTTTCTATATCTGAAGTGGATTTGGGAAGTGTTTCTGTATCTGAAGTGGATGTAGGAATACTTTCTATATCTGAAGTGGATTTGGGAATACTTTCTATATCTGAAGTGGATTTGGGAATACTTTCTATATCTGAAGTGGATGTAGGAATACTTTCTATATCTGAAGTGGATTTGGGAAGTGTCTCTATATCCGAAGTGGATTCGGGAAGTGCTTCTATATCTGAAGTGGATGTAGGAAGTGCTTCTGTACCGGAAGTGGATTTAGGAAGTCTTTCTTTAACTGAAGTGGCTGAAACAAGTACCTCAGTAACTTCCTCTCTTGATGCTTCAGTAATTCCTTCAGTAATTTCTTTGGAAGTGAGCGCCCCATGGATTAAAGTATTTTCCAATTCTTGAATCGTGACTTCAGTAAAGTCTTCTTGATCTAAAGTCGTGGCTTCAGTAAAGTCTTCTTGATCTAAAGTCGTGGCTTCAGTAAAGTCTTCTTGATCTAAAGTCGTGGCTTCAGTAAAATTGTCCTGAAGTAAGATTTCAGTTTCTTCGCCAAATGCTTCAGTAACTGTTTCAGAAATGATTGTATTTCTATCCAGTTCTCTAGTTCTTGGCAAATCCTCGGACCGAGTAGTGGCAGCATCAACCATCCTGTTTGGAGAAGTTTTATTATTCGTTAGAGCAGAAAATGTAGAGTCCTGAACTTCATCTGAAATGGGAGTTATGGTAACAGTATCTTTCTCTAAATGCAAAGTCCCTGACATTGCTGTATTTTCTGTAGCTGTTTTTTGGATAGCAATGGGAGTTGCACTTTGTACATCCTCGGTAGTATTCAACGGAGCCTGCACTGTCATATTGTTCACTTCTGCTGTATTATTCAGCAAGGGAGTCACAATTGTGGCAGTGCTCATTTCTGCTGTACTGTTCAGCAAAGGAGTCACCCTCGTGGTATTGTTCATTGCTGTGGTAGTGTTCTCTGAGAGACTTAGAGTGAGTAATCCACCTACGGTACTTACCAAAAGAGGGTTCTTTGACACGTTCATGGACGGAGGACTTTCTGCCGTGGTGTTCAGGAATGGGGGATGATTCGTGGCTGTTCCATTCTGAAAGGAAGGCTTCGCTGTGGTAGTGTTCGCCAGAGAAGTCACGTCATCGGTATTGTGTGCACTCTTCACTGTAGCATTGTTCTGTCCCTCAGTTTTATTCAACACAGGAGTCATCATCGTCATAGGAGTCATCATCGTATGGGTGGTCTGATCAGGAATTGCCCCTGTGGTACTGTTCTCGTCCGTGGCACTGTCCAAGGGATTCAACGGTGCTGAACTATTCTGTCCTGTGCTGTTATTCGGTACCAACATTGTACCATTCAGAAAAGGAATCATAGTTGGAGTAGCGTTCACGTCTGTGGTATGACCTATTACAGTCGTGACATTGTCTATCTCTGTGGTATTGTTCAGCCAAGTAGTTACCGCTGTGGTGCTGTTCAGCAGAGGAATGACTGTGGCATTGTTCAGAGGAAGAGTTATTCCTGATGTAGTATTGTTCATTGAAAGAGTCAAATTATTCCCCGTTGCGGTACTGTTTGTCAAGGACGGTATCATCGTTGGTACAAAAGTCACCGCTGTGGTATTGTTCACTAGTGGAGTCGTTAAATTGTTCATGTTTGTGATGGTGTTCAAAAAAGAAGTCACTGTCGTATTGTTCAGCAAAGGAGTCACTGTCGTATTGTTCAGCAAAGGAGTCATTGTATTGTTCAATACTGTATTATTCAGCAAAGGAGTCACTGCCGTATTGCTCAAAGCTATGTTGTTCAGCAAAGGAGTCACTGTTACATTGTTCAAAACTGTATTGTTCAGCAAAGGAGTCACTGTCGTATTATTCAAAACTGTATTGTTCAGCAAAGGAGTCACTGTCGAATAGTTCACAACTGTGTTGTTCAGCAAAGGAGTCACTGTCGTATTGTTCAAAACTGTATTGTTCAGCAAAGGAGTCACTGTCGAATAGTTCACAACTGTGTTGTTCAGCAAAGGAGTCACTGTCGTGTTGTTCAGCAAAGAAGTCACTGTCGCATTGATCAAAACTGTGTTGTTCAGCAAAGGAGTCACTGTCGTGTTGTTCAGCAAAGGAGTCACTGTCGAATAGTTCACAACTGTGTTGTTCAGCAAAGGAGATACTGTCGAATAGTTCACAACTGTGTTGTTCAGCAAAGGAGTCACTGTCGTATTGTTCACAACTGTGTTGTTCAGCAAAGGAGTCACTGTCTTATTGTTCACAACTGTGTTGTTCAGCAAAGGAGTCACTGTCGAATAGTTCACAACTGTGTTGTTCAGCAAAGGAGTCACTGTCGTATTGTTCACAACTGTGTTGTTCAGCAAAGGAGTCACTGTCGTATTGTTCACAACTGTGTTGTTCAGCAAAGGAGTCACTGTCGTATTGTTCACAACTGTGTTGTTCAGCAAAGGAGTCACTGTCGAATAGTTCACAACTGTATTGTTCAGCAAAGGAGTCACTGTTGAATTGTTCAAAACTGTATTGTTCAGCAAATGAGTCACTGTCGAATTGTTCACAACGGTATTGTTCAGCAAAGGAGTCACTGTCGAATAGTTCACAACTGTATTGTTCAGCAAAGGAGTCACTGTCGTATTGTTCACAACTGTATCGTTCAGCAAAGGAGTCACTGTCGAATAGTTCACAACGGTATTGTTCAGCAAAGGAGTCTCTGTCGTATTGTTCAAAACTGTATTGTTCAGCAAAGGAGTCACTGTCGAATAGTTCACAACTGTGTTGTTCAGCAAAGGAGTCACTGTCGTATTGTTCACAACTGTGTTGTTCAGCAAAGGAGTCACTGTCGTATTGTTCAAAACTGTATTGTTCAGCAAAGGAGCCACTGTCGTATTGTTCAAAACTGTGTTGTTCAGCAAAGGAGCCACTGTCGTATTGTTCAAAACTGTATTGTTCAGCAAAGGAGTCACTGTCGTATTGTTCAAAACTGTATTGTTCAGCAAAGGAGTCACTGTCGTATTGTTCACAACTGTGTTGTTCAGCAAAGGAGCCACTGTCGTATTGTTTACAACTGTGTTGTTCAGCAAAGGAGTCACTGTCGTATTGTTCACAACTGTATTGTTCAGCAAAGGAGTCACTGTCGAATAGTTCACAACTGTGTTGTTCAGCAAAGGAGTCACTGTCGTATTGTTCAAAACTGTATTGTTCAGCAAAGGAGTCACTGTCGTATTGTTCAAAACTGTATTGTTCAGCAAAGGAGTCACTGTCGAATAGTTCACAACTGTGTTGTTCAGCAAAGGAGTCACTGTCGTATTGTTCACAACTGTATTGTTCAGCAAAGGAGTCACTGTTGAATAGTTCACAACTGTGTTGTTCAGCAAAGGATTCTCTGTCGTATTGTTCAAAACTGTATTGTTCAGCAAAGGAGTCACTGTCGTATTGTTCAGCAAAGGAGTCACTGTCGAATAGTTCACAACTGTGTTGTTCAGCAAAGGAGCCACTGTCGTATTGTTCAAAACTGTATTGTTCAGCAAAGGAGTCACTGTCGAATAGTTCACAACTGTATTGTTCAGCAAAGAAGTCACTGTCGTATTGTTCAGCAAAGGAGTCACTGTCGAATAGTTCACAACTGTGTTGTTCAGCAAAGGAGTCACTGTCGTATTGTTCAAAACTGTGTTGTTCAGCAAAGGAGCCACTGTCGTATTGTTCAAAACTGTATTGTTCAGCAAAGGAGTCACTGTCGAATAGTTCACAACTGTATTGTTCAGCAAAGGAGTCAATGTCGTATTGTTCAGCAAAGGAGTCACTGTCGAATAGTTCACAACTGTGTTGTTCAGCAAAGGAGTCACTGTCGTATTGTTCAAAACTGTGTTGTTCAGCAAAGGAGTCACTGTCGTATTGTTCAAAACTGTATTGTTCAGCAAAGGAGTCACTGTCGTATTGTTCAAAACTGTATTGTTCAGCAAAGGAGTCACTGTCGAATAGTTCACAACTGTGTTGTTCAGCAAAGGAGTCACTGTCGTATTGTTCAAAACTGTATTGTTCAACAAAGGAGTCACTGTCGTATTGTTCAAAACTGTATTGTTCAGCAAAGGAGTCACTGTCGAATAGTTCACAACTGTGTTGTTCAGCAAAGGAGTCACTGTCGTATTGTTCAAAACTGTATTGTTCAGCAAAGGAGTCACTGTTGAATAGTTCACAACTGTGTTGTTCAGCAAAGGAGTCACTGTCGTATTGTTCAAAACTGTATTGTTCAGCAAAGGAGTCACTGTCGTATTGTTCAGCAAAGGAGTCACTGTCGTATTGTTCAAAACTGTGTTGTTCAGCAAAGGAGCCACTGTCGTATTGTTCAAAACTGTATTGTTCAGCAAAGGAGTCACTGTCGAATAGTTCACAACTGTATTGTTCAGCAAAGGAGTCACTGTCGTATTGTTCAGCAAAGGAGTCACTGTCGAATAGTTCACAACTGTGTTGTTCAGCAAAGGAGTCACTGTCGTATTGTTCAAAACTGTGTTGTTCAGCAAAGGAGTCACTGTCGTATTGTTCAAAACTGTATTGTTCAGCAAAGGAGTCACTGTCGTATTGTTCAAAACTGTATTGTTCAGCAAAGGAGTCACTGTCGAATAGTTCACAACTGTGTTGTTCAGCAAAGGAGTCACTGTCGTATTGTTCAAAACTGTATTGTTCAGCAAAGGAGTCACTGTTGAATAGTTCACAACTGTGTTGTTCAGCAAAGGATTCTCTGTCGTATTGTTCAAAACTGTATTGTTCAGCAAAGGAGTCACTGTCGTATTGTTCAGCAAAGGAGTCACTGTCGTATTGTTCAGCAAAGGAGTCACTGTCGAATAGTTCACAACTGTGTTGTTCAGCAAAGGAGCCACTGTCGTATTGTTCAAAACTGTATTGTTCAGCAAAGGAGTCACTGTCGAATAGTTCACAACTGTATTGTTCAGCAAAGGAGTCACTGTCGTATTGTTCAGCAAAGGAGTCACTGTCGAATAGTTCACAACTGTGTTGTTCAGCAAAGGAGTCACTGTCGTATTGTTCAAAACTGTGTTGTTCAGCAAAGGAGCCACTGTCGTATTGTTCAAAACTGTATTGTTCAGCAAAGGAGTCACTGTCGAATAGTTCACAACTGTATTGTTCAGCAAAGGAGTCACTGTCGAATAGTTCACAACTGTGTTGTTCAGCAAAGGAGTCACTGTCGTATTGTTCAAAACTGTGTTGTTCAGCAAAGGAGTCAATGTCATATTGTTCGACATTGTGGTTTCGTTCAGCGAAGGAGTCACTGCTGTATTACTCGGCCAAGCACTTGACACTTTGGTATTATTTAGTACAGGAGTCACGAAGGTAGGATTCATCAGCAAAGTAGTCGCCGCTGTGGTACTGATCGGCAAAGTCATCAATATCGTCTCATTTTTTGTGGTATTGTTCAGCAGAGGACTTACCAATGTGGTATCGTTCAGCAAAGGCGCCACCATTGTTGTATTGTTCAGTAACGGAGTCATTAATGTCGTATTGTTCACTGTGAGATCCACAGCTGTAGTTTTATTCTCAGAGGGAGGTTTCACTGTGACATTGCTCTTCAAAGTAGACTCCGTTCTCGTATCATTTAACACTGTGGTTGTGCTATTGTTCAGTACGGGGGTCCTTGCAGTCGTAGTTACGTTCAGACGGGGAGGAGTCCCTGTGGTAACTAGGACGGGGTGCTTATTCGTGGTCATGTTCAAAAAAGGGTTCTTCGTTGTGTTCTCGGAGGTAAGTTCCTCAGTGGTCCTATTTGATTGTCCTGTTGTTCTGTTGAAATTCAGGGAGGAGTTCAGTGCTGAATCAGTTGGAGTAGAAGCTGTGGCGTTTAGGCTGTCATTGGCATTACCACTGGAAGTGAGAATTGCCGTACTGGTTACGTTGTTCATGACAGGTGTTACGCCGTCTTCCCCACCCTCTTCCTTCGTCTCGTTCCATACACTCTTGCAGATTATTCCCCCGTCTTTGACCATCTCCAGGAACTTGTCTGCCGTGTCATGAAGGAATTGCATCAGTCTGTCGCCCGCCTCTGACACAGCGTCGTTAAGTACTTCTTTAGCAACGTCAGCGATGACGGTGGCGAGGACTTGTGTCAGGTTCTCTGGTATGTCAGATGGGCGGCTGACCTGCGAAGGCCTGGTCGTTGAGACTGCAGAAGTAGTCTCGTTTGATGAATCGCTAGTCTCGACTGTTGGTTGTGTGACTGATTGATTGGTCTGGAGTGTTTGCTGGGTTAAACTTGCATTTACCTCATTTGAGCTTACAGGTCGCATTGTTGTGGTTGCTTGTAGGGATACGCTATTTTGCATACTAGTGGTAGCAGCAGTAGTATTTCCTGTGTTGGCTGCAGTGGTGAATGTGCTTGATACGTTATGATTCCCATCCAATGGGTGCGTGGCTGAAGAATTCGACACCATCGTCATTGTTGTTTGTATGGTCGTGGAACTTGGTCCTGATGAATCGTTCGGATTAACTACCGTTTGTGTAACGTGGGAATTGGTTTCTGATGAGCTGTTAGGTTTCTGTAATTCTGGAGTTGATAAGGTGTTCAAAGCATCTTCTGTGGTAGGTGCCTTTACTCCTGTAGTAGTAGTGTTGGGCATCACGCTCTGGGTTTCCGGAAAGCTATTCAGTGACGAACTAGCTTCTCCGGAAGTTGACAAAACGGGCGATGAGCCGTTTGTTGGGGTCACAGAGGTCACTGCGGTGCTGGTATTTGAGGCAGCCATGGTAGATGTAGTGCTTGTGGTCGTAGTGGTTGCATTGCTCTGAATGCTCGTAGAGGCGTTTTCTTTCGTGTTATTATTAGAGATTAGGGTAGTTGGAATATGACTAGTTTTCGTGGAACTATTGGTCTTTGAGGAGGGTGTGTACGGCAGGGTTGTTAATGTAATCTTGTTAGTTTTTGTTTCTTCGCTACTGCTCTTGATGAAAGAACCGTCAATCTTTTCGCTAATAACTTGCAGCTGATTCTCAACGTTGATGGAAATGCTGAGGGCTTTGAGCCGAGCTTGGGACACGGCGTACGGCAGCTCGGACCCAGTGACGAGGACGCAGCTCTGTCTCAGCATGTGAGTGACTGCTGCCACGTCGGGAAGGGCGTCGGCCACCTCGAGCGAAGTCTTGGTGACGAGGAGCCAGTTCCTTCTATTCACGGCCTCCTCGAGGGATGTTAGCTTCTCGACCGCGGAGGCCACTTTGGGAGAACTCTTCGGTTCCTCCTTGGCCGCACTCAAGGTTTTCTCGAGCTCCTTCAGGGTTCTCCTGGCAGAAGCAACGACTTTTTTGGAGGCCACAAGTGCACGGTACAACGGCGCGAGGTCGTGGTCGCTGATAATGTTGGACTGGTTGGCGCCTTCAATCAGTTGTGCCGAGCCTTTATCTTGGAATGAAAAAGGCATTGTATAAGCCATTTGAAGAAAAGCCTCGCACAGACAATGTCCACACATGCACTTGCACACACACACAAACGCACACTTATTTTCCTTTCTACAAAACAATAATTATCCAACACAGTGACTAGAAAACCTGTACTTTGTGCCCAGAGCACTGACTTACCTGGCAAGCAGCACATGCATCTGTCGCCGATACACCCTTCCGCATTTACATATCCTTTGCACTTTGACACTTTGGAGACGCAGTATCCGCCAGCCGCCAAGCACGAGTTGGTGATGGTGCAAGCAGGGGCGCAACATTTGCATTTCTTGTTTTGGCTCTTGCACCCCAGTATGATCTTCCTCTCGTTCGCCTTGCAACTTTGCAGGCATTTCCCTCCGTACGACTGGCATTTGAGCTGCAACGTGCAAGGTGGCGCACAACATACACAAGTATTCCCTGCACATCCCTTTTCTATGATGCGTTCTCCCTTTCTGCAGGACGTGGCGCAGTAACCGTGGTATTTCCCGCATTTTTTCTTGAAGTTGGCCGCACAACCTGTTGAGATAAAAAAGGGAAAAGAAATGTATACCTACTGTAAAACATAAAACCAGGATTGATGTGTTTTACCCACCCATCCCCTTTCTCTCTCTCTCTCTCTCTCTCTCTCTCTCTCTCTCTCTCTCTCTCTCTCTCTCTCTCTCTCCACACATACACATGCATACACGCACACACACATATCCACGCACACCCACACATATATACATACATACGTATATATGTGTTTATGTACATATATTCATACACACACACACACACACATACACACACACACACACACACACACACACACACACACACACACACACACACACACACACACACACATATATATATATATATATATATATATATATATATATATATATATATATATATATATCAGAGAGAGATGGGCAGACAGACAGAGGCAGAGGTAATAAAAAAACACCAGACGCCCACCTACC
>NC_091568.1:35434608-35437108 GCF_042767895.1 Penaeus vannamei | reverse complement strand
GTCCCTCCTCCCTTCCTCATTTCGTCCTCCAACCGCACTTCTCTTCTCCCTCATTCTCTTCTTTTCTTTTTCTCCCTCATTTTCCTCCAGCCCACGCTCCCCCTTCCCCCTATTCTCCTCTTTTTCTTTGTTCCTCCTTTCCTCTTTCCACCGCCCCTTTTCCTCCTCCCTCCCTCCTCCCTCTCATTCTCCTCTCCCTTCTTCCTCCTTTCTCGTCACCATTTCCTCCCCCTCCTCCCTCCCTCATTCTCCTCTCCCTCCCTCCTCCCTCCCTCATCTCCTCTTCATCTTCCTCCTCCTCCTTTCTCGTCTCCATTTCCTCCTCCCCCTCCCTCCTCCCTCCCTCATTCTCCTCCTCTCCTCCCTTTCCCTCCTTTCCTCCGTCCCTCCCTCCCTCCCTCTTCCTCCTCTTCCTCGTCCTCCTCATCCTCTTCCTCCTCCTCTTCTTCCTCCTCCTCCTCTTCCTCCTCCTCCGCTTCCTCCTCCTCCTCATCCTCCTCATCCTCTTCCTCGTCATCCTCTTCCTCTTCCTCGTCCTCCTCCTCCTCCTCCTCTTCCTCCCTCCACCTCCTCCTCTTCCTCTTCTTCCATACTTATCCTCCTCCTCTTCCTCCTCCTCCTCCTCCCTCTCCCTTCCTCCCTCCTCTTCCTCCTCCCTTCTTCCCTCTTCCTCCTCCCCTTCCTCCTCCTCCTCCTCCTCCTCCTCCTCTTCCTCCTCCTCCTCCTCCTCCTCCTCCTCCTCCTCCTCCTCCTCCTCTTCCTCTTCGCTCCCCCCCCCCCTGGTATTTAAGTATACATGGTTAGAATACCAACGTCTTGGATAATTGGGTTTCAGATAATCCTTTCTTATATATAGGTTGAAAAAAAAACTTAATGGATCCTGTATTGCTTATAAGGTTTCTTGAATATTTTTTTTTTTTTTGTCATTATTTCCTTGAGATTGTAAACACATTTTTTAAAGATTTGAAATTTGAAATGGCTGATTTTTTTTTTTTTCTTTTTTTGCTACTTCTCTGGTTCCCTCTTTCGTTAAAAAAAGGAAAAAAATAAATGTTTTTTTTACGCTACCTATCTCATTCCCTCTTTCGTAAAAAAATAGATGATAATAGATAAATAAAAGGCTTTTTACGCTCTCTCTCCCATTCCCTCTTTCGTAAAAAATAGATTATAATAGATAAATAAAAGGCTTTTTACGCTCTCTCTCTCATTTCCTCTTTCGTAAAAAAATATGAATAAAAAGCTTTTTTACGCTACCTCTCCCATTCACCCTTTCGTAAAAAGATAGACAATAATAGATAAATAAAAGCCTTTTTTATGCTACCTTTCTCGGTCCCTCTTTCGTTAAAAAGAAAATAAAAATAATAAACAAATGATAAAAAATAGATAAATATATAGATAAAAAAATTAAATAATAAAAAAATAAACTTACGAAGAAGCCTACATGTCTGTCATCGCTTTCTGAAGGACGTGAAAGACCCCCCAGAAGCTGTCAGCGTGTCGATCTTGTCATGTCAAAGCACCGCGTCATGTCACAGGGTACTTCACGATCATGTCAGTCATGTCACTAATTCCTTGATGGAGGTTAAAGTGGGGGGCGGGGGTAGTGTATTAATCGGATATAGTCATCCACACATGTATACACGTACATAATCACACACATACATACACATGGCCACATATACACACATAAACGCATATATACGCTTTTAAAGACAATAACGAGATGATAATAACAATATACCTAAATCAAAATGGACGAGTGTTTGAAGCGAGGAATATCTGGAACATTGAAGCCATTGGTCAAGGATTCGAACGTGTGATAAGGTAGATGCACGCTTTCGGACGATGTTCTGCGCGAGAGATACGGGCCTAATTCTTTTTCTCTTGTTAATAAACACGGTTATTTCTCTGTCTCTCTCTCTCCGTCTCTCCTTCTCTCTCTTTTCCTCTCTGTCTGTCTGTTCATCTATCTATCTACATATCTATCTATTTATCTGTCTATCTATTTATCTATCTATCTCTTTCTATCTTTTTTATCTCTATCTCTCTGCTTTATGGATATAGCTGTAATTTTACAAAAAATATATATGCACAAGAAAATCATATAGCTAGACAAATGGACAAACCAACACAGAAGGAGAACGAGAGATAGATAGATAGATAGATTGAGAGTGTGTGAAAGAGAGAGAGAGAGAGAGAGAGAGAGAGAGAGAGAGAGAGAGAGAGAGAGAGAGAGAAAGAGAGAGAGAGAGAGAGAGAGAGAGAGAGAGAGAGAGAGAAAGAAAGAAAAAGAAGGAGAAGAAAACAGAAATCCAGAGAGACGTATCCAAAACTGCAGCATCGGACCAGAAAAGGCACCACCCCTCCCTCCCCTCCACCCTTCCACCCCCTCCACTCCTCCACCCCTCCTCCCTCCACCCCCTCCACCCCTTCCACCCTCCACTCCCTCCACCCTCCTCCCCCTCCACCCCCTCCACCCCTTCCACCCCCTTCACCCTCC
>NC_091568.1:35404608-35407108 GCF_042767895.1 Penaeus vannamei | reverse complement strand
AATGACAGAAGAAAAACGACAGAAAAAAGAAAAAAAAAACAGAGAAAAAAAGAAAAGAAGAAGAAGAGGAAAATAAAACTAAGAAAGAATGAAGAAAGGAGAAGATGACCGAAGAGAGAGGAGGAAATACAAAAGAACAAAATACGAAAATAAGATAAAACGAAATAAAATAAAAAATGATAAAAAAGAAGAAAAAAATATAAAAAAAACGAGACTTGACACAAACCTGCACGAAAAACGAGACACAAACGGAGACGACAGAAGAAGACAACAATAACAAAAGAAAGAGAAGGAGAAAGAAAAATAACAATAATAAAAAATCTTCCTCTTTAATGGGCTGCACCGAATGGGATCCAGCGAGTGTGCCTAATTGGCGAAGGAGCCCCTGTGGTAATTGGGGGGTGAGAGAGAGGGGGGGAGGGAGTCTGATACAAGGAGGGAGGGAGGGGAGAGAAGGAGGGAGATAGGGATGGAGAAGAGGGAAGGAGGGAGAAGAGAGAGGGAGATAGGGACAGAGAAGAGGGAGGGGAGAAGAAAGAGGGAGATAGGGACGGAGAAGAGAGAGGGGGAGTCTGATACAAGGATGGGAGGGAGGGGGAGAATGAGGGAGATAGGGATGGATGAGAGGGAAGGAGGGAGAAGAGAGAGGGAGATAGGGACGGAGAAGAGGGATGTGGGACAAGGAGGAGATAAAGACGGAGAAGAGAGAGAGAGGGGGAGGCTGATACAAGGAGGGAGGGAGGGGGAGAAGAAAGAGGGAGATAGAGACGGATGAGAGGGAGATGGGAGAAGGGAGGGAGGAGATAGGGACGGAGAAGAGAGAGGGGGGGGGAGTCTGATACAAGAAGGGAGGGAGGGGGAGAAGAAAAGAGGAGGAGAGAGAGAGAAGAAGAGACAATGAGGGAATAAAGAAAGGGAGGGAGAGATGGAAGGCAGTGAGAGAAGATGGAAGGAGAAAGGGAAGGAGGCAGGAAGAGGAATAAGGGAAGAGAGAGAGAGAGGAAAGGAGATTGAGGAGAGAGAGGGGACACGGAGAGAGGACACGGAACAGGGAGAGAGAGAGGGAGAGAGAGAGAGAGAGAGAGAGAGAGAGAGAGAGAGAGAGAGAGAGAGAGAGAGAGAGAGAGAGAGAGAGAGAGAGAGAGAGAGAGAGAGAGAGAGAGAGAGAGAGAGAGAGAGAGAGAGAGAGAGAGAGAGAGAGAGGGAAGAGGGAGAGAGAGAGAGAGAGAGAGAGAGAGAGAGAGAGAGAGAGAGAGAGAGAGAGAGAGAGAGAGAGAGAGAGAGAGAGAGAGAGAGAGAGAGAGAGAGAGAGAGAGAGAGAGAAGGAGAGAGAGAGAGAGAGAGAGAGAGAGAGTGAGAAAAAGAGAGAGAGAGTGAGAGAAGAGGAAAGTAGAGGAAGCGAAAGATGAAAGAGATGCAGAGAAGGCAAACAGTGGAGGGGCGAAAGAAGAGAAAGAGAGAGATGGGAAACAATGGAGGAGAAAGGGGGAATGAAAGAGAAACATGAAGAATAGAGAGAAAAAGAAAGAGAGGAAGGTAGTAAGACAGAAAGTTGGAGGAAGGAAAAGAGATGAAAGTATAAGATGAATGGGGAGAAGAGGAAGAGGGAAAGATAAATGGGACAATGGGAATGAAAAACGGAGACGGAGGGGAGGGGAGTAAAAGAAGGGGAGTGAGAAAGGGAGAAAGAGGGACGGAAATAGGAGGAGAAGAGAGAAAGAAAGCTAGAGACAGTTAAGAAAAGAATAAATTAGAAGAGAAGTCGGGAGTACCGAGGCCGGAAAGAGAAGAAGAAAGAGAAGAAGAAGAAATAGACAAAGTAGAAGAAAGGGAGAGGGAAAAGGAAGAGGGGAGACAGAAGAAAGCAGGTAAAGAAAGGTCGAGAAAGGAGAGAGAGAAAGGAGGGAAAAGGATAACTAGAAAGGCACAGAATTGACAAAGGAACGGAAAGAGGAGGAGAAAGGATAAAGAAAAAAGAAAAATATGGTAAAGAAAAGTGCAATAAAAGAGTAAGAACGAAAAGAGATAAAGAGAAGAGAAAGTAGAGGAGAGACAAAGAGGAGAATAGGGAAACACTAATAAAAAAGTGAGAGGAAGATTGCTATAACGAAGAAGGGAGAAGCAGAAAAATGAAAGAAAGATGAATAATGGATGACATAAGAAAATAATATCATAAACAAGGAGGGAAGGAGATGGGAGTAATAAAAGGAAATAGTAAAAAAATATGATAAATAACGAGAGAGAAAATGGAAAAGAAAACGATGGATTATGAAGGAAGGGAGAGAGAAAGAGAGAGGGATAACAAGAGAGGAAAAGAGGAAACAGAGCAGGTCGAGAAAGCAAGCAAAAAATAGAGGAAGAAGGATAAAGACTAATGAAAGAGAGAGAAAGAAAGAAATAGAGAAACAGATGAGAGAGAAAAAGGGAAGGAAAGAGAGAAACAGATGAGAGAGAAAGAAGGAAAGAGGAGAGAAGCTGATGAAAGAGGGAGAAAGGGAAG
>NC_091568.1:35374608-35377108 GCF_042767895.1 Penaeus vannamei | reverse complement strand
TTCACTTACACGCATGCATACATGTATGCGCTTGAATTTACACACACACACACAAATATATATATATGTATATATATATATATATATATATTATATATATATATATATATATATATATGTGTGTGTGTGTGTGTGTGTGTTGTGGTGTGTGTGTGTGTGTGTGTGTGTGTGTATATAATATATATATATATATATATATATATATATATATATATATATATATATATATATATATATTATATATATATATAATATATATACATTATATATATATATATCTATATATATATATATATATATATATTATATATATATATATGTATATACATGTGTGTGTGTGTGTGCATATATATATATATATATATATATATATATATATATATATATATATATATATATATATATGAATCTATATCTATATCTCTAAACCTATCAATTCTCTCTCTCTCTCTCTCTCTCTCTCTCTCTCTCTCTCTCTCTCTCTCTCTCTCTCTCTCTCTCTCTCTCTCTCTCTCTCTCTCTCTCTCTCTCTCTTGTGTGTGTGTGTGTGTGTGTGCATGTACTAAATATATATCTATATTTCTTTCTAACAGTATTTCACCTTTATTTTGTTAATACCAACAATCTATAATCTTTTGTTTTGTTTGAATTTATTTATCTGAATGTTATTATCAAAGAAAGGTTTTCACGATTAATCTTACAATAAACCCATAGAATGATAACAAATATTAAAAAAAAACTATAAAAATAATCATTTATCACAAACATTCCCACTGATAACCCGCCCCCCCCCGTCCTCTCGTATTTTCTCCCCTCCCCCTACCTCCCTACCCCTGCCCCCTCCCTCCCTTACCTCCCTACCCCTGCCCCTCCCTCCCTTACCTCCCTTCCCCCACCCCTCCCTCCCCTACCTCCCTACCCCCACCCTTCGCTCCCCTACCTCCCTACCCCCACCCCTCGCTCCCCTACCTCCCTACCCCCACCCCTTCCTCCCCTACCTCCCTACCCCCACCCCTCCCTCACCTACCTCCCCACCCCTCCCTCCCCTATCTCCCTACCCCCACCTCCTCCTTCCCCTACCTCCCTACCCCCACCCCTTCCTCCCCTACCTCCCTACCCCCACCCCTCCCTCACCTACCTCCCCACCCCTCCCTCCCCTATCTCCCTACCCCCACCTCCTCCCTTCCCCTACCTCCCGACCCCCACCCCTCCCTCCTCTACCTCCCTACCCCCCCACCCCTCCCTCCCCTACCTCCCTACCCCCACCTCCTCCTTCCCCTACCTCCCTACTCCCACCCCTCCCTCCCCTACCTCCCCAACCCCAACCCCTCCTTTCCCCTACCTCCCTATCCCCGCCCCTCGCTCCCCCTACCTCCCTACCCCCACCCCTCCCCTTGCCCTACCTCCCTACCCCCACCCCTCCCTCCCCTACCTCCCTACCCCCACCCCTCCCTCCCCTTCAGTGCCTTCCCCTGTGGGTTCCCACGGGAGCTGAGTAAGATGATGCCAAGAATACAGGCGAGGAGAAGGGGGGGGGAGGAGGGGAAGGAGGGGGAATGAGGGGAGAGGAGGGAGTGGGAGGGAAGAGAGGACAGAGGGGAAGGAAAAGAAGGGAGGTAAGGGGAGGAGGGGAAGGAGGGGGCAGGGAGAGAATAGGAAGGGAGAGAGAATGAGGAGAGAGGAGGGAGTAGGGGGGGAGTGGGAGGGAAGAGAGGACAGAGGGGAGGAAAGGGAAGGGATGTAAGGGGAAGGATAAAGGAGAAGTGAGGGGGAAGGGAAGAATGTAGGAAGAGAAGGAGGGGGAGATAAGAAGAGAATAGACAAAAGGGAGAAAAAGAGAAGAAGAAGACGAAATAACGGAAAGAAGAAAGAAGAAAAAGATGACTGAGAATGAGGAAGAGGAATGGGGGGAGGAGAGCTCTAAGAAGAAAGAGAGGAAGAAAACAATGAGAATGGAAAGAAAGAAAAGAATAGAAAACAAAAGAGAATAGTGAGGAGAAGGAGGGGAGAGGCAATCGATATGATAAAAGCAATAACAGCAAATCAGTAGTAAAGCAGGGAGATGAAAGAAAAGAAGAGAGAAAGAGGAAATGAGAAAGAAGAAAAACTAAAAACCAAAAGTGGAATCGAGACCAAATGGGATAGGAGGAGAGAAAAGCGAAAGAGGCGAAAGAAAGTGAGAGAGAAGAGGGGAATAGAGAAGACAAAAGGAGGGGAAGGGGAAAGAAAGAGAGAGAAGAGGAGAGTAGGAAAGACCAAAGAAGAAGAAAGAAAGAGAGAGAGAAGAGGCGGGGGGGGGAGAGAATGGAAGGAAGGAGAGAGGAAAGTTAGAGAAGGAGGAGAGAGGGAGAGGACGAAAGCAAGGAGAGAGGAGAGAAAGAGAGAGGGGAAGGTGGAGAGAGGACGAAAGGAAGAAGAGAGAATGGAAAGAAAAAGAAAAGAAGTGAGAAGATGACGAAAGGAAACGAAGAGAACAGAGAAAAGAATGAGAAAATGAAAA
>NC_091568.1:35364608-35367108 GCF_042767895.1 Penaeus vannamei | reverse complement strand
TATTATTATTGTTATTTTTGTTCTTATTATTGGATGGAACTTTTATTGTTCTTATTCTCTATGTTCTTCATGTTATTATTATTAGAAAGAAATTGTTGTTCTTCTTGCTGTTCTTTTTTGTTATTGTTAGTGGATAGAGATTGTTTTTGTTGTTATTGTTAGTGGATATAGATTGTTTTTGTTGTTATTTTTGTTCTTGCTGTTCTTGTTCTTGTTAGTATTGGATGGAGGGTTTGTTTGTTATTTTCTTGTTCTTCATGCGATCACTATAAGGTTGAAATTGTTGTTATTGATCGTGTTGTTAATTTTTGTTCTTGTTATTGGTTGTTGTCGTCGTTGTTCGTGTTATTCTTGCATTGTTATTTCTATTTGTTATTATTATTGGGTAGAGGTTGTTGTTGTTCGTCGTTGTAGTTTTCAATAACCGTTGTTTGTTTTAGCTGTCGTTATTGTTTGTGGCGGTTGTGGAGGTGTTGTTCTCGCTAGTTGAAAATTACCGGTTGTGGTGGCGGTTGTTGATTTGCTATTATTTACGTTATTCCTGTTGTTTTTAGTTTTTGTTTTTGTTGTTGTTGTTGTTCTTGTTCTGTTGCTATTTTTTACGTCATTCCTGTTGCTTTTAGTTTTTGTTCTTGTTGTTGTTGTGGTTTTCTTTCTTTTGTTGTTGTTATAATTAGTTGATGTCGTTGTGGTTGTTGATTTTGCTGTTAGGCTCTGCCGTTAGTGTACAGTAGTGTTAGTTTTTTGTTACTGTTACATCCAAGAAAATGTACAGGAACATCGAATAATATATGATGTATATATATATATATATATATATATATATATATATATATATATGTGTGTGTGTGTGTGTGTGTGTGTGTGTGTGTGTGTGTGTGTGTGTGTGTGTGTGTACATATCTATATCTATATGTATATTTATGCCTCTAGACACACACACACACACATATATAGATATGTGTGTGTATGTGTGCATATATGTATGTACGCAGGGGCGTCATTCCAGCTCTTTCTTGAGAGGGGGGGGGGGGGTAGGGATATTCTAAAGCTATATCTCGGCATAATTTAGTATAATAAAAGAAAGAAATGGTGTCCCTTGGGTGGAGTGGGGTGGTATGCCAGACCGTGAGGGGGGTAAGCAGTCTTTGGGGGAGGGGGGGGGGGAACCTTCTCCCTCCCTCTTCACTCCCTTCCTCCATCTTTCTCCTCCTCTCCACTCCCTTTCTACATCCTTCTCCCTCACCCTCCACTCCCTTTCTCCATCCTTCTCCCTCACTCTCCACTCCCTTTCTCTATCCTTCTCCCTCACTCTCCACTCCCTTTCCCCCTCCTTCTCCCTCCCTCTCCACTCCTTTTCTCCATCCTTCTCCTCACTCTCCACTCCCTTCTCCATCCTTCTCCTCACTCTCCACTCCCTTCTAAATCCTTCTCCCTCACTCTCCACTCCTTTCCCCATCCTTCTCCCTCACTCTCCACTCCTTTTCTCCATCCTTCTCCCTCCCCTCTGCGCCCTTTCTCCATCCTTCTCCCGGACTCTCCACTCCCTTTCTCCATCCTTCTCCCTCACCCTCCACTCCCTTTCTCCATCCTTTTCCCTCACCCTCCACTCCCTTTCTCCATCCTTTTCCCTCACCCTCCACTCCCTTTCTCCATCCTTCTCCCTCACTCTCCACTCCCCTTTCTCCATCCTTCTCCCTCACTCTCCACCTTTCTCCATCCTTCTCCCTCACCCTCCACTCCCTTTCTCCATCCTTCTCCCTCACTCTCCACTCCCTTTCTCCATCCTTCCCTCACTTTCCACTCCCTATCTCCATCCTTCCTCACTTTCCACTCCCTTTCCATCCCTTCACCCTCCACTCCCTTTTCTCCATCCTTCTCCCTCACCCCCACTCCCGAATTCCATCTTTCTCCCACTCTCCACTACCTTCCTCCATCTCCCCCTCCGCGCCCTTTCTCCATCCTTCTCCCTCACTTTCCACTCCCTTTCTCCATCCTTCTCCCTCACTCTCCACTCCCTTTCTCTTTCCCCTTCCACTCCCTTTCTCCATCATTCTCCCCCTTCCCCCCCCCCCCCCCCCTCCCCTTCTCCCTCTCCCACCGAGATCCCAACTTCCGCGGGACAGAACGACGAATCCTGGATACCAACTAGCCACGACCTCCGACTCGGCCACAATTTGTTTTCTGTGACTAACCGATCTATCAAGGCCGGCGCCATAAACAGATCGGGATCTCGTACGCACTCGGTGTAGATAACCGTCTCTCCTTTCTGGTTGTCTTTTGTTTCATTTGGCTGCTTGGGGTTCTTCATTAACCTTTTCTCTTGCTCGTTTTTTCCGTTTTTCATTTATTTGTTTATTTTATTTTTGTTTGTTTGTTTGTTTGTTTTCTTTCATTCTAGGGTCGTGTTGTGCATTCGGTGTAAATAACCTCTGATTTTTTTTTTTTTTTTTGTCTGTTTTCTCTTCTCTCTCTCTCTCTCTCTCTCTCTCTCTCTCTCT
>NC_091568.1:35347108-35352108 GCF_042767895.1 Penaeus vannamei | reverse complement strand
TCTCTCTCTCTTCTCTCTCTCTCTCTCTCTCTCTCTCTCTCTCTCTCTCTCTCTCTCTCTCTCTCTCTCTCTCTCTCTCTCTCTCTCTCTCTCTCTCTCTCTCTCTCTCTCTCTCTCTCTCTCTCTCTCTCTCTCTCTCTGTCTGTCTCCTGTCTCTGTCTCTCTCCTCCTCTCTCTCTCTCTCTCTGTCTCTCTCTCTCTCTCTCTCTCTCTCTCTCTCTCTCTCTCTCTCTCTCTCTCTCTCTCTCTCTCTCTCTCTCTCTCTCTATTTCTCTCTCTCTCTCTCTCTCTCTCTCTCTCTCTCTCTCTCTCTCTCTCTCTCTCTCTCTCTCTCTCTCTCTCTCTCTCTCTCTCTCTCTCCGTCTGTCTGTCTGCCTGTCCCTCTGTCTCTCTCCCTCTCTCTCTCTCTCTCTCTCTCTCTCTCTCTCTCTCTCTCTCTCTCTCTCTCTCTCTCTCTCTCTCTCTCTCTCTCTCTCTCTCTCTCTCTCTCTCTCTCTCTCTCTCTCTCTCTCTCTCTCTCTCTCTCTCCCTCTCCCTCCCTCCCCTCTCCTTCCTCTCCCTTCCGTCTACCCTCATCCTCTCCCTCGCCCCCTCTCCTCTCTCACCTTCCCACCCCCTCCTTCCTCCTCCCTCCCCCTCTACCCCTCTCCTTGTCCTCTCCCTCTCCGTTCCCCCTCTTCCCTTCTCTCTCCTCCTCCTTCTCCTTCCCCCTCTCCCTCTCCCTCTCTCCTCTCCCTCTCTCCCTCTCCCTCTCTCCCTCTCCTCCCCCTCTCCCTTCTCTTCTCCCTCTCCCACCTCCCCCTCTCCCTCTCTCCCTCTCTCCCTCCCACCCCTCCCTCCTCCCCCTCTCCCTCTCCCCTCTCTCCCTCTCCCTCTCATCCCCCTCTCTCCCTCTCCTTCCCCCTCTCTCCCTCCTCCCCCTCTCCCACTCCTCCCCCTCTCCTTCCACCTCTCCCTCTCCCCCCTCTCCCTCTCTCCCTCTCCCTCTCCCTCTCTCCCTCCTTCCACCTCCATCAAAAAAAAAGAAAAAAAATTACCTCTTTGCGATTCCTTGTTCGTTATCAAGACCCCTTTGAATTCCTCCGGTTGGGCGTCATTAGCGGAATCAACCATGTGTGTAATTTTGCTTTCTCGATATTAATTGGAAGCGAAGGAATATTACGTCGCTTAAAGTTAGGATGAGGATTTTTAGCATTGAGATGAGTCTGGAAATTGGAATAGATGAATATGAATTAACGGATTGGGAGAGGCGGAGGGTTCAAAAAGATCGGGTTTCTTATTCATCACTAATTGATTTTTTATTTATTCTTATTCATCACTAATTGATTTTTAATTTTTCATTTTATTTTATTATTATTTTTTTTTTTTTTTGAAAAGGGGGGAGGGGTTAATTGGATGGGGAGGGGTATTAGGTATTTGGTATTGATATTAGAACTGGAATTAGTATTGGTAAAAACAAGTGCATGTTTTTTTTTTTTTTTTTTTTTTTTTTTGTAAATGGTAATTGGTTTAGGTTTCATTTCAAAAGTAGTCCTGAATTGGAATAAATCAGTTATGCATTAATTCCAAAATTATACAATTCATGTCTAATATCGATTTATAGACCTTAATTGGAAGACAATATATATATATGTTAAAAGTAGCATTACGATTAGCACTTTAACTTATATTGCAAGTTGAACAATTTAATTACTTATAGATCATTTTATTTGAACCAGCTGATCATGTTTAGATAAGGCCTTATAACTGATATGAATTTTCTTAGAGAAAATGATGTCCATATTGCAAGGAAAAAAATAAATAAGGATGACATTATGAGACTAAAATATTCATTTATTCATTCATTTTTATTTATTATTATTTTTTTAGATTGTTTTGAAATTAAGTTTTCTAGGCATTTAATCAGAAATGCAAAAATAATAAAAGTGATAAATAAAAGAGTAAAAAATACTAGATTAGTATGAAAATTTGCTTCATAATTACTTGATTTTTAAGTTCCTGGAAGAAAGTTGTAAATTAGTAATAGAATCTACACTAGAATAGGGGAAGGGGGGTGAAGGGGAGGGGGAGGGAAGGATAATATTAGAATTAAGAGAGAGAGAGAGAGAGAGAGAGAGAGAGAGAGAGAGAGAGAGAGAGAGAGAGAGAGAAAGAGAGAGAGAGAAAGAGAGGGAAAGACAAAGAGAGAGAGAGAGATCTGTAAAGACACAAATCTTGAAAAAAATATATATTTTCAGTCCGTTATTCTTTCCTTAAATTCATTTTGTTTGAACTTATTTTATCTTTTCTTTTCAGTCTTGTTTGGTACTTTTTCCCTAATTTGTTATTTAATTTGATTATTTTTATCGAATCTAAAGTATCTTAGATGGAATAGCTGATTTTTTCCCCAAGTAATACCGGTGTAAGTAATATTTCATTCTAAAGCGTTATTTCGGCCGAGAATTATGGTCCTTATTATATTGTACAATAGGGGTGATAGAAGCAGATGATAAAGCAAAGCAGAATGAGTAGAAAGTGACGTTGTGTAATCTTTCTCTGCATTTGTTTGTGTATCTTTATCGATCTCTCTATTTATTCCTGTTTATATATTAGTCTGTCCATCTCTCTCTTTCTCTCTCTCTCTCTCTCTCTCTCTCTCTCACTCTCACTCTCTCTCTCTCTCTCTCTCTCTCTCTCTCTCTCTCTCTCTCTCTCTCTCTCTCTCTCTCTCTCATTCTCTTTCTCTTTCCCTCCCACCCTCTCTCTCTCTCTTTCCCCCTCTCTCTGTCTCTCTCTCTCTCTCTCTCTCTCTCTCTCTCTCTCTCTCTCTCTCTCTCTCTCTCTCTCTCTCTCATTCTCTCTTTCTCTTTCTCCCTCCCTCTCTCTCTCTCTCTCTCACTCTCTCTCTTTCTCTCTTGCTGTCTCTCTCTTTCTTTCTCTCTCTCTCAGTCGTTCTCTCTCAGTCGTTCTCTCTCTCTCTCTCTCTCGCTCTCTCTCTCTCTCTCTCTAATTCTCTATCTATCCATCTATCTATCTATCTATCTATCTATCTATCTATTTATCTATTTATCTCTCACTCTTTCTCTCTCTCTCTGTCCCATACCCTACCCTCCATTGCGCCAGATAGTCTAGATCCGCCCCCATGCCCCCTCCCCCTCCTTCTCCCTCAAGCCCTAACCCCCCACCCATACCCCAACCTCTCCGCCCCTCATTTTCTAAACCCCAAAACACTCCTTCTCCTCCCTCATCGCCCCACCCTGCCCCCTCCCTCCCCCCATTCCCCCCTTCCCCCCATTGCCTCACCCTACCCATCTCCCCATACCCCCTCCCACCCATCGTCTGACCCTCCCCCTCCTCATCCCATCACCCTGCTCCATCCCCCACACCCCTCCCCCCCCCATCGCCTCATCCTTACTTATCCCCCTCACCCCTCCCACCCCATCCCCCTTATCACCTCCCCTCCCCCTCCATCCCCTCACCCTCCCACCCCTTCCCCCTAACACCTCCCTCCCCTCCACCCCTTCCCCCGCCCCTCCCCCCTCCATCAACTCACCCTTACCGATCCCCCTCCCCCTCCCACCCCATCCCCCTTATCACCTCCCTCCCCCATCCCACCCCTTCCCCCATTATCGCCTCACCCCCCTCCATCGCCTCACCCTTACCAATCCCTCTCCCCTCCCACCCTTTCCCCCTTATCACTTCCCCTCCCCCCTCCCCTCCCCTCCATCACCTCACCCTTACCGACCCCCTCCCCCTCCCACCCCATCCCCCTTATCACCTCCCCTCCCCCTCCATCACCTCACCCTACCGATCCCCATCACCCCTCCCACCCCATCCCCCCTTATCGCCTCCTCTCCCCTTCCCCCCTTATCGCCTACCCCCCCCTCCCCCTCCATCGCCTCACTCCGCTTCAGGCAAAGCACCTACTGCTTGATCTGCATGCAGTGGAGAACCTGCAAAATTTGTGATTCATACACAGCGTGTGTGATCTGTCTCATGACTGCTTGAAGGGGAGGGGAAGGGGAAGGGAAGGGGGAGGGGTGAGGGAGGGAAGGAGGTGAGGAGGGGAAGGAGGGTGAGGGAGAGGAAGGGGCAGGGGGAAGGGGAGGGTGAGGGAGAGGAAGGGGAGGGGTGGTGGAAAGGAGAGGAAGGGAGGGGTGAGGAGAGGAAGGGGAGGGGAAAGGGAGGAAGGGAGAGGGTGAAGAAGTGGGAAGGGGAGGGGTGAGGAGGATGGAGGAGGTGAATGGGGAGGAGGTAGGGAGGGATGAAAGAAGGAAAAAGATGGGAGGAGAGTAAAGACGAGGCAAGAAGTGATTGGAGAAAATAAGAGGGAGGGAAAAGGAGATGGGGAATGAAGGGAAAAGTGGGAGGGGAGACAAGTTAGGGACGGAGGAAGGGGCAAAGAAAGAAAGACAGACAAACAGACATATATACAGACATATATATAGACAGAAGGATCAACAGACCAAGAGGGAATCAGATAAGAAATAAGAAAAAAAGACACACTGACACACAGAAAGAAAGTGAGAGACGGACAAAGAGAGACAAGCAGACAGACAGACAGACAAAAACACAGACACGGAGATGCACCAAAGGGGGGGGGGGGGAGTCGTCCTACATGAATAATCCATTATAAGAACGGAAGTCTCATTACTTTCTGTAGAAATGTACATGTACGTTGTTGCATCACTCTCTTGTGCATGTTCATATACGCTCCGACACACACACAGTCATTCGCAGACATATGCACGTATATGTCTGTATAGATATATACATATACATGAATATATGTATATGTATATATTTGTGTGTGTGTGTGTGTGTGTGTATGTGTGTGTGTGTGTGTGTGTGTGTGTGTGTGTGTGTGTGTGTGTGTGTGTGTGTGTGTGTGTGTATGTGTGTGTGTGTGTGTGTGTGTGTGTGTGTGTGTGTGTGTGTGTGTGTGTGTGTGTGTGTGTGTATGTATATATATATATATATATATATATATATATATATATATATATATATATATATATATA